>NC_136273.1:14817793-14955293 GCF_964187855.1 Myxine glutinosa
AAGTTTCTGTCAACCCTCGACTCTGATTCTGCAACTGGACCTGACGGCATCAGCCCACGGGTCCTAAAATCTTGTTCTTCCGCTCTTTCACTCCCTCTCTCTGTTCTCTTCACACTCTCTTTTGCTCAAGGTCATCTGCCATCTGCTTGGAAATCTGCCAACATCACCGCTTTGCACAAAAAAGGTGCAAAAACAGATCCCAGCAACTACAGACCAATCAGCCTTCTCTCAATTATCAGTAAAGTCATGGAATCCATCATTGCTTCAGATATGAAATCTTTCCTCTTCTCCAATGGCTTGATCTCTGATCATCAATTTGGTTTCAGACCTGGTCACTCTACTCTGGACATGCTGCTACTGCTTTCTCAGCAATGGATGGAGGTCCTCAATGCCAAACAGGAAATTAGAGCTGTCTCCCTTGACATATCACGTGCCTTCGATACGGTCTGGCACCCCGCTCTGCTCACCAAACTCTCCTCTGTTGGTATCCATGGAAATCTCCATGCATGGCTGGCGGACTTCCTCTCTAGTCGTAGTCAACGTGTGGCCCTGAATGGGTTTCTCTCATCTCCTCTTCCTGTTCAGGCTGGAGTTCCCCAAGGCAGTGTTCTGGGCCCTGTGCTTTTTCTGGTCTTCATCAATGATCTCTCCGACTCTCTTGAAAATCCTCTCTATCACTTTGCTGATGACTCTACTCTCTGTCGCTCCATTCTTCATCCCTCAGATCGGCAGTCTGCAGCCTCCTCACTCTCTGCAGACCTGGACAAAATCACAGACTGGGCAAACAAGTGGAACATGTCTTTCAATCCTGACAAATCTCACACTCTTACGATGTCTCTCCGAAAAGACCGACTGGACAACCCTCCCATCTACTTTCTGAATAATCCTCTCCAAGAAGTTCTGTCACTCAAACTTTTGGGTCTCACTATCTGCCATGATCTTTCCTGAGAAAACCACATTTCAAATCTGGCCTCCAAAGCCAGTCGCCGAATGGGCATCCTCCATCGTGCGAAGTCCTTCCTTGGCACACCTGAGCTCCTCACCACATACAAGGCTTTCATCCGCAGCTCAATGGAATACTGTTCTCCCCTATGGGCCGGTGCTCCTGCCTCACACCTAGCTCGTCTTCACGCTGTTGAAAGCAAAGCATTCAGAATCATTGGAATCTCCCACGATGAAGCTAACTCCAAGGGCCTCTCACTCACTCACCGCAGGCAGGTTGGTGGTCTTTCCGTCTTCTACCGACTCCTCTCTGGCCTTGCCCCCCCCCCCCCCCCCAGCTCTCTCTGGGCTCTGTCCCGCAAATATTCCTACAGGTCGCACAAGATCTGCCTGCAACCCTCTTATGGTTAAACTGCCAAAATCAAGACTCTCTGCTCACCTTCACTCCTTCATTCCTCTTTTCTCCCGCCTCTGGAACAAACTCCCTCACTCTCTTCAATCCCACTCCACCCTCCAGGTCTTTAAAACAGCTGTTCACCACCATCTCTTATCTTCCCCCATCCAAAACCTTGATCTTTTCTATCCCCGATAATTTCACCCCAATTCCACTCTTTGAAATACCAACTTCTGTCCTGGAAGTCCTTGGTGTCCTTGTGTTTTATACTTCTCCCACCCCCCCCCCCCCCCTTCCCACGCCTCCTCCCCCCAAGTCCTCTCCCTCCCACACATCTCCCTGCTCTTAAATGTTGTGTGCTCTCAAGTGTTTGTGTGCTTCCCATTCTCTTGTCTTCCGCTCCCTCTTTTTATATATTTTGTTTGTCTGGTTGATTTGTTTGTAAAGTAAATGTCAGCTCTTTCACGAGCCTCGATTCAGTATACAACAACAACAACAACAACAACAACACCAACAACAAAAAAAGGCTCAGGTACCACAGTGATTTTTTTTTTTATCCAAAAAAATCTAATTTTTTTTTCTTTTTCCTTTTTTTGGCCAAAACTTTTCCCGCCAATCACTGATGAACATCTGCAAGTTTGATGAAGATCCGTTCAGCCATCTTTGAGAAAAATGCCTATACGCACCTACGGACACACAGACAAACAAACGGCTCTCGAATCGCATTGATATGTAGTTCTGTGATTTTGTATTCATACTTGTACGTCCTAAATTCAATATTAAAAAGTTTTCTGGCACATTTCAGCAATTCTGACGGCCATTTTGAAAAAAATGAAATTGATTTTGTTTTTTTTTAATGGCCGCCATGTTGAAATTTTGGCTAATCATGAGTTGGCTAATCAACAGAATTTAAAGAGTATCTACAGTACATAAGAACAACATTTGCAAGTTTCACTCTTGTATCACAATGAACGGTTTTTTTGTGTTAGCTCCCTATAGCTAATACCGCTGACGCCGGGAAAACCCAATGAATATCATGTGGAACCAACAATTGGGAGACATCGGAGGTTGCGGATGGGATTGGCCGAATCCGCAACGGGAATGCGGAGATACGAGGAGAGGGGGTGGTTGGGGAGTTGTGGGATTGGGGGTGGCGGGGGGTGGCGGGGGGAAGGCTCGACACAAAGGCCCAAGAGTACCATTTATTACATTTCGACATTTATTCATTAAGCAGGTCGCTCCCACTGCATCTTCCATGCCACATTAATTGCGTTGGCCACGCAAACCAGGGAGGCATTTGCTGCCAGATAATTAAGGCGGCGATCAACTCTGGACTGCGACGGCCATGGCGTGGATGTGGAATGCGTGACGCGACAATACCAGGGCAGGTGCAGCGCGGGCATGGTGGGCCGAATGGCCTCCTCGTGTGTGTGTGTGTGTGTGTGTCTGTGTGCGTGTTTGTGTGTTTGTGTGTGTGTGTTTGTGTGTGTGTGTGTGTGTGTGTGTGTGTGTTTGTGTGTGTGTGTGTGTTTGTGTGTGTGTGTGTGTGTGTGTTTGTGTGTGTGTGTGTGTGTGTGTGTGTGTGTTTGTGTGTGTGTGTGTGTGTGTGTGTTTGTGTGTGTCTGTGTGTGTGTCTGTGTGTGTGTGTGTTTGTGTGTGTGTCTGTGTGTGTGTGTGTGTGTGTTTGTGTGTGTGTGTGTGTGTGTGTGTGTGTGTGTGTGTGTGTGTGTGTGTGTGTGTGTGTGTGTGTGTGTCTAGTAGTATAGGACTTCAATTTCGATGGTATTTGGTGGTGTCGTTGCTAAAGAGAGTGTGCGCATTATATAGATCTGGTTATTAAGATGTAAATACTGTCGGATTCTTCTTCTTCTTTCCTATGTCACACAACGCTGTGGGTAGAATCATTGGCTGAGGGCTCTGCTGTGCTGCTGAAGCAGTTCCCCCTACAGGTTAGAGCAGGAATTTTTGATTTGTTCAGGAATTCCGCTTACTCTTCGGGAAGGACACCGTGGGATCTTTAAATTCCACCAACTAATGTCAGCAGTTTAACGTCCATCCGAGGGATGGCACACACATTGATGAATCACCCTGCTTGAGAAACACCACGACCAAAAATTCGAGATTTGGGAAATCAAAACATTAGTCCATGCGTTTTAAGATATCTGCAAAAAACATCATTACGGAAACGTTCTGCAGAGGTGTGTGTTTGTATTCATCATTACGTCACCCAGTGAAAGAAGACCTTCACATTAAACCATATAAACTGCCATTTGTGAAGTGTCAGATGCAGATCTTGAACACAGGTTGATAGCTTGTGACTGTAGTCACACTTCTGTGGCCACCACGCAGTCATGGCCTGACCACTTGTGACAATGATATGTGGGGGTACATCAAAGCTAATGTAGCAGAACATCACGTGGCATCTGTTCATGAACTGAGACAACACATTCAGGAAGCATTTGCCACCATAACCCATGGTATTTTGGTACATAAAACATGGTATTTTGGCACCATAACACATGGTATTTTGGTACATAACACATGGTATTTTGGTACATAACACATGGTGTTTTGGCACCATAACACGTGGTATTTTATCACCAAAGCACATGGTATTTTGGTACATAAAACATGGTATTTTGGCACCATAACACATGGTATTTTGGTACATAACACATGGTGTTTTGGCACCA
This sequence comes from Myxine glutinosa, assembly GCF_964187855.1. Taxonomy (NCBI): domain Eukaryota; kingdom Metazoa; phylum Chordata; class Myxini; order Myxiniformes; family Myxinidae; genus Myxine; species Myxine glutinosa. The sequence continues at coordinate 14,821,823 of NC_136273.1, forward strand.
TAACACGTGGTATTTTATCACCATAGCACATGGTATTTTGGTACATAAAACATGGTATTTTGGCACCATAACACCTGGTATTTTGGCACCATTGCACATGCTATTTTGGAACCATAACACATGGTGTTTTGGAACCATAACACGTGGTATTTTATCACCATAACACGTGGTATCTTATCACCATAACCCATGGTATTTTGGTACATAAAACATGGTATTTTGGTACATAAAACATGGTATTTTGGCACCATAACACATGGTATTTTGGCACCATAGCACATGCTATTTTGGAACCATAACACATGGTGTTTTGGCACCATAACACGTGGTATTTTATCACCATAACACGTGGTATTTTATCACCATAGCACATGGTATTTTGGTACATAAAACATGGTATTTTGGCACCATAGCACATGCTATTTTGGAACCATAACACATGGTGTTTTGGCACCATAACACGTGGTATTTTATCACCATAACACGTGGTATTTTATCACCATAGCACATGGTATTTTGGTACATAAAACATGGTATTTTGGCACCATAACACATGGTATTTTGGCACCATAGCACATGCTATTTTGGAACCATAACACATGGTGTTTTGGCACCATAACACGTGGTATTTTATCACCATAACACGTGGTATCGTATCACCATAACCCATGGTATTTTGGTACATAAAACATGGTATTTTGGTACATAAAACATGGTATTTTGGCACCATAACACATGGTATTTTGGCACCATAGCACATGCTATTTTGGAACCATAACACATGGTGTTTTGGCACCATAACACGTGGTATTTTATCACCATAACACGTGGTATCTTATCACCATAACCCATGGTATTTTGGTGCATAAAACATGGTATTTTGGTGCATAACACATGGTATTTTGGTACATAACACATGGTATTTTGGCACCATAACGTGGTATTTCGCCACCATAACACGTGGTATTTGGCACCTTAACAAATGGTATTTTGGCACCATAAAACATGGTATTTTAGCACCATAACACGAAATATTGTGGCAATATAATACGTGGTATTTTAGCACCATAAAACGTGGTATTTTGGCACTATAAAACATAGTATTTTGGCACCATAACACATGGTATTTTGGTGCATAACACATGGTAGTTTGCCACCATAACACGTGGTAATTTGACACCATAACCCGTGTTATTTTAGCAACATATCCCATGGTTTTATGGCACCATAACACGAAATATTTTGGCACCATAACACGTGATGTTTCGGTACCATAACACATGGTATTTTGGCAACACAACACATGGTATTTTGGCAACACAACACGTTGTATTTTGCTACCGTAACACGTTGTATTTTGCTACCATAACATGTATTTTACATTGGTTTTCACACCGCACATGGAGAAAAATTACGACTATCATGTGCCGTGACAATGGCGGACATCATACAGATGCACTGGATGTCTAAGGAGGTATTGTAATTGTTGCGATTTTGTTCATATGTGGCAGAAAGACAATACAGGCGGCATACATATTATGCACAGCATTTTGTTTCGCGTTGTGATCAAATATGGCCGACTGGTGGCCATTTTAGTTGTAAATAAATCTGATGTTGAACTCGTCCTCAACCATTTCTTCGACATTCATTTACCGATCTTGTTCAAACTTTGCACACAGATAATGAATTATGACTTACATATGCTCGTCATTTTTTGGGGAAATCAGATCCAATATGGCCGACTTGCGGCCATTTTGTTACTTAAATGTGTCTCCAACAATTTATCGGACATGCATGGTCCGATTTCGTTGAAACTTGGCACAAGCACAGTACATGATTGCATACACGTGCTCATCACTTTATATTGCAATCTGATCAAAGATGGCCGACTGGTAGACTGACGGCCATTTTAGTTGTAAAAACCTGAGACTGAACACGTCAACCATTTCTCGGACATGCCTTCACCGATCTTGTTCAATCTTGGCACACAGATAATGAATGATGGTTTACATATGCTCGTCATTTTGTTTTTCGATATCAGATCCAATATGGCCGACTGGCGGCCATTTTGTTACTTAAACGTGTCCATATCCATTTCTCGGACATGCATGGACCGATTGTCTTCAAACTTGGCACAAACACAATACATGAGTATACATATGCAGAAGATTTTGTTTTGTTATCCAACCAAAGATGGCCGACTAGCGGCCTTTAACTCAGTACAGCAAAATTACTAAAACCACAGCAGGAGCTATGACATTTCATGTCTTTTTAGCCGCGTCGCAGACGCTGCTAATAGAGTGCCATCTGCTGTTGTTGTTGTTCTTCTTGTTCTTCTTCTTCTTGTTCTTGTTCTTGCAGAGAAGACAAAACCTCAAAGCTCCACCCATTCTGGGAACCATAGCTCCATCCATTTTGGGAGAGGCTTCATACAAACAAATATCCACCATTTTATTAACTCGCATAGCTTTGAGGCCTGTTTTGTAGGCCCGTGGTGTCTTCCTCTCTCACACAGTTTTATTTCAAATCAAATTCGATATATCATTTCATTTTTCACAGTCGCTAACATAGTTTTAGACTCGGTTGAAAAAAAACGGGAAGAAAATCCGATGAAAGTTGCCCTTTATAGAACGAAATGAATTCTCAAAGGCCTGTAACTTCAAGTCCATTGAGATATATTTTTTTACAATCACGGCATGGTCAGTCATACACCGCCCGAAATAACAGACGGGAAAATGCCGAGATATATTAAAAATTCGTCCATTTGATGACAATCGTCACGATGAAATATTTAATTTATACGTCGTCACAATAATGTGGAGAGAGGAGCATAGCTTCGTTCACGTGTCGCCACACACGGGAAATTGCCGAGATATATATTTTTTTAATCGCGGCATGGTCAGTCATACACCGCCTGAAATAACAGACGGGAAAATGCCGAGATATATTAAAAATTCGTCGCCACACACGGGAAATTGCCGAGATATATTTTCACTTTGCACAAAAATAACATCAAGTAATCGAATCAATAGGAATGTCCTGTGCCTATAACATCGACGTTATAGGCACAGCTGCATATAGGCATTGTGTAACATCGACGCGGCTTTTGTTTTAATTAAAACTTTTTGTACTTGTTCTTCTTGTTATTGCTCCTGTTATTATGTATTACTGTTTTTACTGTAATATGTTATTACTTCTGCGGCTTATGGCTCACGCTGTAGAACTCCTCACAGCTTCCCATAGGCCTCCTCGGATTGGTCTCACATCCACCGTGGAATCAACTTTTATACACCGCATGTGTACCTGCATATTGAATCGAAATTTGCACTTAACTTCAGAATTAAAGGCAAAGTGGGCAAGAAATCCGTTTGAAAGCAAGGGCTGGCAGGATGGCCTGAATTCTGGAGGTACACACACTTCCCTCTAATCTGCCTTGCCAGGGTTTGAATCCCGACCCAGCTAAAGACTCATCCAGGTTTTTCAAAGAAGGCAGCACGATTCACGACACCCCTCGCCCTGGGCCAAGCCTCAAAAACGTTGGAATAATTGTAGCTGTTGTGGAAGAAGAAAAAAGGCTGAAGTGAGGAAGAAAGATGATGTATGGCTGAAGGAAGAAGGAAATCTGTTGGAAAACAAAGGTGGACGCTTTCACAGCATTTTGCTGCCACCTGGTGTGGAGAAACGAGTTTGGAATGTGCATGTAGAGGACAAAACTAATGGAAACACCACGAGAATGTCACTTAGGGTGTTGGGCCACCATGTGCATCCAGAATGACCTGGATATGACATGGAAGCAGTGAACAAGGGTCTGGGACAGTTGTGCAGAAATATGGCACCATTCTTCCAAAAGTAAGTCCTCCAATTCACGTCGATGGAGGAGGGAAACGCTGTCTTAGACGTCTGTCCCGAGAGTCCTACAAATGGATGCTCTGTCTATCGGATCGATGTCTGGCGATTGGGAGGGCCATGGAAGATGGGTAACTTCGTCCTCATGCACCTCAGACCACTCGGTGACAACATGTGCCCTGTGGACTGGAGCATCCCTGGAAGACATCCCTCCCATCAGGGAAGAAATGCTGCATCATGGGATGCAGATGATCGCTCAGGATGGTAACATAGCGTGCTGCATCACCCATGCCCTCTAATGGAATGAGTGGACCCTGGCCAGACCAGGAACACATGCCCCACACCATTATGGATCACCCAGAACCTTTTACTGTTGGATCCAGGCACGTGGGGCTCTAGAGCTCCCATGCACTGTCACCACATGTGCATTCATCCATTCATCAAGAACATGGCGAAGGATTGCTCATCGGATCATATCACATTCCTCCAGTGCTCGGCAGTCCATTGCCGATGATTCTTGCACCACTGTACCCACAAACGGGCAACGTCAGGTTTTATGGGCGGTTTGTACATAGTAACCGAGCTATGGTATCCCGCCCTGTGAAGTTAACTTCTCACCGTTTGACGATGCAGGATGCTCATGACCGACGTTGAATTCCACACACAGTTTGTCTGCAATTGCTGCCCTGTTACACCTCACAGTCCAGACTAATGCCCTTGGATCATGCTTGTCAAGTTTACGCTTCCACTCACCATTGCCCTTTGGTGATGGCGTCTTTCCTTCTTTTTCCCATGCTGACATCACCTTCGAGCTGCTTCCTCATGACACGTTAGCAATTCCCGTAGCTTTCTCACTGAAGCAGCTGCAAACATGCACCAACAATTGCACCATATTCGAAGTCACTGAGGTCTCCTCTTGCGGTCATGCTAGAATGCTAGATCATAATACCAGACTTCAGCAGACTTGAGCCTCAGCTAGGCCATATACATATATATATATTGTTGCGGAAACGGAGCACGGCACTCCCCTTAGCGGGGGGGGGGGGGGTTAATCCCCCTTTTATTTGCACTGGCCGTCTCCGATCCTGAAGCTACCCCGCTCCTCCGTGGGGTGGGATTGGCCGAGGCGATCGGTCAAAGGATTCCCATATGCCCCCGCCGAGCCCTCCACAAAGCAGGTGGGCAACCCCGTTCGAGACCGCGGACAAGATGTTATTTGCCGAGCGGGTTAGCAGCCCGCGGCTCGAACCATGAGCAAAGACTCAACCTGATCCTAAACGTTGGCCAAATCGTGCCACAGGTGTTCAATGTGGAAACCTCTAAAGCGACCGAATGTGAAGGAAAGAAGGCAAAGGTAGGAAGAACAGGAATTTATTACTAATTATGTACAAGTCAAAGAAACCAAAGAGAATGAAAGAAAACAAAAGTAATTTACAGAAGGGGAAGACACTGTGCAATTCTACTTATCTATGCAGTCTTACCTGGTGTTGGGCTAGCGGCTAGGGTGCCAGCTTAGGATCCAAGGATCCTGGGTTAGAATCCCGGTCGATCGCTGAATTAACACCAGGGGGGTTGACTCAGCCTGTCATCCTTCCGAGGTCGGCAAATTGAGTACCAGTTCACTGGTAATTCCCTGTGTCGCAAAAGGCGACCAACAGGTTTGGCGGCAGGAAGGGTATCCGGCCATGAAACATTGCTTCAAAAAGGGGACCAAAAAAACAACAACAACCATGGTCCCCGAAAAAGGCCAACCCCCGCTTTGCGGGGGAAAATGGCCTCTGAACGGTGGTTTTTATACAGTCTTACTTATTCCCCAGACAAGACAAACAAAACAAACTCACATACACAAATGGATGAATGAGGGCAGGAACGAATGGCTGGAAGGATGAGAATGTTCAGGTGGTCCACAGAGCTGGAAGGATGCGGGTCCGGTTCGTGTAAACGGCAAGGCTCGAGGTGAGCAGCCGCCGACCCTTCTCAATCTGGTTCGCACGGCGGCATTGCTTCGTAGCAGCGGGTCGAAACTGCCGTCAAAGCTCAACTCAACTGCGGTGGACTCAGCAGCGGTGGACTCAGCTGCGGTGGACTCAGCTGCGGTGGACTCAGCTGCGGTGGACTCAGCTGCGGTAGACTCAGCTGCGGTGGACTCAGCTGCAGTGGAATCAGCTGCGGTGGACTCCTTACTCATCTGCTTAAGCAGTCCCTCCCAACTTCCTTTTATGAGGCGCGTGGCGATCAAGCCGCCGGCCTTTTGGAAACGCCCATCGGTGAGCTCGCCTCGGCCTTGATTGGTCGCGAGGGCTCACCGAACCCGCCCCATGATGAGGCGTTGGCAAAGCCACGTCTTGTTCCTGGCGCTTGGCTGACTCCTCCCACCTTCCGCTCCGAGATGACCTCATATTCAATGGAGTCTGAGGCGCTGACAATAAGCCAAAGCAGTAGTGGCGAATGCCGCCGTACTGGCGTTTTCAGGAGGCCATGGGGGTGTCGGAAGGATCCTATCTTATTCGATTCGGTGCAATGCAGTGTCAACTAATGGGCAACAGAGCCTTATACTGACATAGAATAAAGAAATAACTATAGAGAGGTTCTATGGTGGCCTACATGCTTGTACATGGACTAGCTACGGTGCACTCATTTCAATTAACAGCCAATTAAAAGGGGAAATGTACACAGGAAATTTAATACTAAATTTACAAAGTGAAGGTTCTAAAAACCGTAACACAGCACCCTCATTCCTCACGGCATGGCTCGGGCCGACAAAACTTTAACCTAGTGTGGCACGTAGGTGTAATTCCCTCTACAATTAACCTGAGCCTGAGTGCGACAGTTTTAAAACACAAATAAGTATGTCCCTCTGCTGCATTGCACCCTACCTAACAGATTCACGCCCACAGGATAACCGAATTGCGGAATGGTTCTCAAACTATACATGTACGGTGGGGAGCATTATTTACAAGTGACGCTAATTGTATTTACAAAGCAACCCAGGACCTGTTATTTTTCTTTTGGGAACAAAAAGAATCCTGTGGGAGGGGAGGAGACAGCATGCACTGCATCGACGCACCAGCACCAATAATCATCAAAGCACCACTCACCAAAACGCACCGGAGTGCACAGTCACCATAGTTATAAAAAACAACAGCTGGTGGTCTTGCTCTTCAGCTCCCTCTGCTGGCCGTTGTCGTTCTTGATGTTCTCAACTTGTTGTTCTTCTTGATCTTCTTATTTGTAATAATATAACAAAAGCACAAACCGTGTCCATTTTTATTTATGGCCCACAGGGGCCGACTATGGGTGGTTCACCTGTGGACTTGGTGCCACCTCACCGGGTCCGCAAGCAAGATCTTTTGGCCGCAATGGCCGGTCCCAGCAGAGGGGCCAGGCACCAACCCGTGGGGTCCATGAGTGGTGCTCAGCCACAGACATGTGGTCCATAAGTGGTGCGTGGATGCAGGCAGCTGGTTGCGAGGATTCGGGCACACCGACGCGGCCCCCCCGCACGCTCCCCTCAGTGCCCAGAGAGCACGATCCTCGGGTTGGAGAAGGAAGACAGAGAAGACAGGTGAGTGAGGGGTAAGGTCACAAGGGTACACATCAACGAAGGCAATGCAAAGTGAGTTGCGTCTGGAGACTGAGCGGAGAAAAGCTCGTCCCTACCGTACGTCACCCCCCCTGTTACCTACTCTACCCTTGCCCTTACCCCATATGTACACAAAAAATCTACACATTTACAAATTCGTCGCTACCGTCACGTCTTCCCCATATCTCCCCTATACCAAATTCGTCACAATCCCATTGTCTAAATTTGCCATCACCAATTCATCATCAAGCCTCATAAGGAGGGAGAGATGGAACATCAGCACAATGTCACACCCACGTCATGATGCGTCTCACAATCCAAACATTTGCACCAAAATAAAAAGAACATGGCATGGTGTGGCGTTCTGTCACCTCAGGTGAGTGGATGTAGATGGTGTGAGGAGATTTCAATCCTAACTACTTCCTAAATGACATTAACACACTTTACTCTACCCGGGGTCTTTCCCTGCCAATCCATTGGCCATCTTACTCTATGCGGTTTTAAGAACCAAATTCCCATTGACCAAACTGTGGTGCTTCATCAATTTGGGGTCTCACTCCCCCGATTCAACTCCCTGTGCCTTCGCACAATTTCCGGGCTGAGTCGTGTGGCTCTCCCAGCAGGTCTACCCACCTGCACACCTCCACCACTGCAGTTGCCTCCGAGCTTACCTGCTCCTTACCTAACCTATCTAACTGGGGAAGGCCCTCTCTGACACTTACCCCCTCGGTGCCCTCTCTGGCACTGGGCTACCTGGGTCCGTCCTCTGGATCCTCGGGCCCCATCCACAACTCTACCGGCTCCCAGTGCCCACCTGCGGCCTCACCTGGCCGACATCCTCACAGTGGCAGAGTGCCCATTTAACTACACACACTAACAGGCCACACGCCCAGCCATTTCCATGTCACTAATGCACCCATCCAAACACCATTCTTCCACACGCACCACAGATGCCAATATCCAACCACAATTTACCTATACCCTCTACCTAACTCTTAAACTACCCTCCCTGGGTATTCGTGATGGGGTCCATCCTCCCCATCCAATGCCTTTGCACCATCCACTCCACTCCACAGTTTCCACCATACTCACTCCACACCATCCATTCCATACTCCATATAATCCATACCATACATTTCATTCAACCATTCTCCATACACCTGTTTTGGCACACCTGTGCAATCACCCCTGGTGCCACCTGCACCCTCCTTCCTCCGGGACCATTTGCTCAATACAACGCCCAATCACCATTACTCACTCATACACTGCTCCATACACTTTCGATTCTCAAACACACGGCATCATCTGGTCTGCCTGGTTTCCTTCTAACTTGGTGCTCCCCGTCTTCCCTTTAAACTAAGCACATACCACGTCGTTATCATCCAAACTAATCTACCTATGTCCCCACTACCTGTATAATGTTGCTACTTAAATCTCCAGTTACCTATGGTCAATCTTCTCTAGATCCCTATCATTTTATCCAAACCCTCCCTCGGCAAGCTTACACTGCCATAAACCCCATAAAACTATAGCTCATGTGCCCCCATGGATGTGAGAGATGACAGAGTTGCCATCCCATCACATCGGATATCTCCCACTATCAATTTTGCCCATCAAATTCCGGCCAATCAAAAATTTGCCAATCATCTGCCAATCAGTTTACCAATCATCAATTTTGCTTTTCAAATTCACTACTGCTATCACCCTCACACGTCTACTCACTTGAGCCTCTCGGTGCGTCAAATCATTCTCAAAGCCCGGCTTCGCGAAGCCGAGCAATGAATGCGGTGGTTCGTTGCCGGCGGTTGGGTCCGTCCCGCATTCGGTGCAGGGAAGGAGGCTTACTCGGGCCGAGATTCCACGCACCATCTCGGCACGGAACCGTCCGATGCCCCAATCTCGGCCGGCCGGAACGCCGCAACCACAAGGGGTCGCCGTGCCGACCCTTCCTACCGGCCCTTGAACCAGGCCGCCCGCTCCGCTTAGCGGAGCACGGACGCGACTGTGCAGAGCGAGGCCCGGCGTGGATCGCGCATGGCGGTTCTTTTGAAACCGCCGTGGTTACGATCCCCGCTGGTTCCCGCGACACCCAAAGCCGGCACGAACCGAGGGCTCGCTTCGGCTAAAAGTCGAACTAACCGCTGCTCCGTTTAACGTCGATGCTTCACTTGCATGCTCACACCACGCGTTCCGTTCCTTATTCACACATCCCGGTGTCTCCATACACTCCGTCATTGCACCTTCTCTTACACACCACCCAGGTACACTCATTACGCTCGCAGACTTCGTTACACACCCGACCACCGCACACCTTGGCACACACTCATCGTTCACACACCTCATCAACACACCTCTTCGCGCCCACTCCTCGGTCACATCCTCTGTGACAACCACGGGTGTGCACTCTTCTGTACACCCAATCACGTGCTTCACTACAAACTCAAGTGTGCATTCCCACACGCGCTCGACCATTCCAGGTGTGCATCCTTTCATTCCAGGTGTACATTCTCTCTCACCTGCCACAACCAACTCGTGCTCCGTGTCACTCTCACTACCACACTCTGTCGTGCGTTCACCCTCACTCTCGACAGCACACTCACTCCTCGGCGCACACTCTTTCCTCACACACACATCCGTTCCACACCTTTCTCGTGCACCTGTCACACTCTCTCCCGGTACATACTCCGTACCACTCATGGGGGTGCATTCTTGCACACACCCGATCACCGCCGCACACGCTGGCTCACGAATACCTTCCGCATTCCCCAAAGTCGGACCTCCTTGCACACCTCCTCTTTCCATACACTCCGGACCAGTCATACACCTTACCATTGTCTCTCACGAACACCCGGGTCTAAACCAACACCCAAGCCCCCTGAATCTCCCCTCACACCATATACATTTCCGATTATATCGCCACTCACCTCGGCACCTTGTCTTCGCTCCTCCTCCACCACCTGCAAACTCTTTATTTGGTCAGTAAGCACATCATCACGATTTGAGCACAGACCTTGTACATATTCCATCACTTCCTCCTTTATCTCCCTCTGAGTTTCCCTCTGTCTCTTCTTAATTTCACTCACCCCCTCTTCCACTTCCTCGAATTTTTGTTTCACCTCTTTTATTTCCCGGTGCGCCCCCTCAATTTCTTCCTCAAAGGCCACCTTGGTCGTTTCTATGTGTGTTCTTACTTCCCGTTCTTTTGTCTCCATTGCCTCTGTCACCTCGTCCAACCTCTTTGTCAACCCCTCGTGTACCATCTGACATTCCCTCTTCGTCGCTATCAGTTCCTTTTTTATTTCTTTCTGTGTCGCCTTCAACCCCCCGATTACCGCAGTGTTCTTCTCCACTTGCTCCCCTAATTCCTTTTGTCCCACCGTCAGCTGCTCTACTCTCCTCGTCAGATCTTCTATGCCCCCCTGTAACCTAGCCGTACTATTTCTCACCTCTTTCTCCATACGCTCCTCACCCCGCTTTACCTCCTCGCGTACCCCCGCGACCTCTTCGCCCACATCTAGTCTGATCTCCTCCCCCATTTCTCCCATCTCTTTGGTAGATGCTGCCCTCATCTGTTCCAAATCATTCTTCTGGGCGTCCAATTTAGTTTCCAACCCGATTTTCACCTCCTCTATCTGATCTCCCATCTGTTTAATTTCCCGGGCGGATTGCTCCCCTATTTCCCTCAATTTGCCTTCCATGGTGTTTTCTAACCCCATTAACCCATTCTTCACCTCTTTCATCCCATTGTCTAACCCCTAAAATTTGTTGTCTAAACCCTCAAATTTGGCTTCTCGCCCCCCGATTTGGTTTCCCATATCACTTAACCCGTCTCTCAATCCCCCGATTTGATTGCCCAAGTCCCCAATTTGGGCACTAGTACCCCTTGCTTCGTCCCTCATTGCTCCAATTTGGCCCCCCATCTCAATCCTCAATTGCTCATTATCGGCCCTCATCTCTGCCCTTGATTTGTCCCCCGACTCGGCCATAAGGGCCCTTATTTGTTCCATAAATAGACCCCAGTCCATCGGCGCCGCTGCTGCGGTCACGTGCGCCGCGCCATTTGGTGCTGCTGCCACCTCTTGCGCGAGGACGCCATTTTGTGCGCCTCCCACCTCATGCGAGGCGCCGCCATCTCGTGTGCCTGAAACCTCCGCTACCACATTCTCATTGCTCTCCTCCATTACTCCCAAATCCTCCCCTTGGTCCTGGGTCGACTCTAAACCCTCTAACTCTACCCCCACCGGCATCCGGTCGCCTTGATTATCCATGGCACGATTTAAATTTACAATGTTAAAATAAAATTTTGGCCACTGGTAATTTTGAGTGCACCAAGCGCACTTCAGGTCCGAATCTCGCTCCCGACACCAATTGTTGCGGAAACGGAGCACGGCACTCCCCTTAGCGGGGGGGTGGGGGGGTTAATCCCCCTTTTATTTTCACTTGCCGTCTCCGCTCCTGAAGCTACCTCGCTCCTCCGTGGGGTGGGATTGGCCGAGGCGATCGGTCAAAGGATTCCCGTACGCCCCCGCCGAGCCCTCCACAAAGCAGGTGGGCAACCCCGTTTGAGACCGCGGACAAGATGTTATTTGCCGAGCGGGTTACCAGCCCGCAGTCAGAACCATTAGGAAATACTAAACCCGATTCTTTTGGGTTGGCCAAATCGTGCCACAGGTGTTCAATGTGGAAACCTCTAAAGCGACCGAATGTGAAGGAAAGAAGGCAAAGGTAGGAAGAACAGGAATTTATTACTAATTATGTACAAGTCAAAGAAACCAAGGAGAAGGAAAGAAAACGAAAGTAATTTACAGAAGAGGAGGACACAGTGCAATTCTACTTATCTATACAGTCTTACTTATTCCCCAGACAAGACAAACAAAACAAACTCACGTACACAAATGGATGAATGAGGGCAGGAACGAATGGCTGGAAGGATGAGAAGGTTCAGGTGGTCCACAGACCTGGAAGCATGCGGGTCCAGTTCGTGTAAACGGCAAGGCTCGAGGTGAGCGGCCGCCGACCCTCCCCAATCTGGTTCGCACGGCGGCGTTGCTTCGTAGCAGCGGGTCGAAACTGCCGTCAAAGCTCAACTCAACTGCGGTGGACTCAGCTGCGGTGGACTCAGCTGCGGTGGACTCAGCTGCGGTGGACTCAGCTGCGGTGGACTCAGCTGTGGTGGACTCAGCTGCGATGGACTCAGCTGCGATGGACTCAGCTGCGGTGGACTCAGCTGCGGTGGACTCCTTACTCATCTGCTTAAGCACTCCCTCCCAACTTCCTTTTATGAGGCGCATGGCGATCAAGCCGCCGGCCTTTTGGAAACGCCCATCGGTGAGCTCGCCTCGGCCTTGATTGGTCGCGAGGGCTCACCGAACCCGCCCCTTGATGAGGCGTTGGCAATGCCACGCCTTGTTCCTGGCGCTTGGCTGACTCCTCCCACCTTCTGCTCCGAGATGACCTCGTGTTCAATGGAATCTGAGGCGTTGACAATAAGCCAAAGCAGTAGTGGCGAACGCCGCCATACTGGCGCTTTTTAGGAGGCCATGGGGGTGTCGGAGGGATCCTATCTTATTTGATTCGGTGCAATGCTGTGTCAACTAATGGGCAACAGAGCCTTATACTGACATAGAATAAAGAAATAACTATAGAGAGGTTCTATGGTGGCCTACGTGCTTGTACATGGACTAGCTACGGTGCACTCATTTCAATTAACAGCCAATTAAAAGGGGAAATGTACACAGGAAATTTAATACTAAATTTACAAAGTGAAGGTTCTAAAAACCGTAACAATATATATATATAGTGCATTCAGAAAGTATTCAGACCCCTTCACTTTTTCACATTTTGTTATGTTGCAGCCTTATACTGAAATCGTTTAAATTCATTTTTCCCCCATCAATCTACACTCAATACCTCATAATGACAAAGAGAAAACAGGATTTTAGAAAGTTTTGCAAATTTATTAAAAAGAAAAAACTGAAACATCACATTTACATAAGTATTCAGACCCTTTGCTATGACACTTGAAATTTAGCTCAGGTACCTCCCATTTCTCTTGATCATCTTTGAGATGTTTCTACACCTTGATTGGAGTCCACCTGTGGTAAATTCAATTGATTGGACATGATTTGGAAAGGCACACACCTGTCTATATAAGGTCTCACAGCTGACAATGCATATCAGAGCAAAAACCAAGCCATGAGGTCGAAGGAACTGTCTGCAGAGCTCAGAGACAGGATTTGTCGAGGCACAGATCTGGGAAGCCTACAAAAAAAACTCTGCTGCATTGAAGGTTCCCAAGAGCACAGTGGCCTCCATAATTCTTAAATGGAAGAAGTTTGGAACAACCAGGACTCGTCCTAGAGCTGGCCGCCCGGCCAAACTGAGCAATCGGGGGAGAAGGGCCTTCGTAAGAGAGGTGACCAAGAACCCGATGGTCACTCTGACTGAGCTCCAGAGATCCTGTGTGGTGATGGGAGAAACTTCCAGAAGGACAAACATCACTGCAACACTCCAACGATCTGGGCTTTATGGCAGAGTGGCCAGACGGAAGCCCCTCCTCAGTGAAAGACACATGAAAGGTACACGTGTAGCGGTTACCGGAAGCATGACACAATTACCGTGCACCGGCCGATGACGCAACCGGCGAGCGGTCGCGTGTCCGGACTCGCCCGGGCGTGTCCAGACTTGCCTTTCTCGGGCGAACACTTGCCTTGCATACCACGCCCCGTCGGGAGGCGTGACTTACCTATTTTGCATACCACGCCCCGCCTGAGAGGCGTGGCTTTTGTTAGACAACTCTTGTATGGTGCTGTTCTCTATTGCGTTCTCATCTTGTGTAATACTGCGCATTGTTATTTGCATATTCTGTATCTATTATCTTATTCTAATATCTACCATCGCTTTCTTTGTCTTGCAGATTGATTGTTCATCGTTGTTGCTAATAAACCTGCATTCAATTGATACATCCTTGTTTATGAACAATCAATCATGCGCGCTCTCTTTCTCTCTCCTGTCTCAACAAAGAAGGAAAAACACGGGGAAAACTTCACAAACACGTACAAGGACACAGAGGGAGTGAAAAGGGGGACGGGAAAGGCAACAACCCAACACAGTACTCACAGCTCCTCACACACAGCAGCCATGATTGCCACACCTACGCACGACTCCCCAAGGTTACATCGCTTCAGGTGATGGATACTCCAGACGATTTGACGAAATTGTATCGGACTTCAAAAACAAGTCCAAATGTATTGATGATACCATCATGTGGAGCGACACATTGGAAGAGAGCTTTTTTCAGGCATGCAACTGGCTCGACCTGTGCGGCCGTAATGGGATTACGCAAAATCCGACGAAATTCCATTTTGGTCAGGACACGGTCGAATTCGCTGGATTCGAGATCACCATGGACAGTGTACGACCATGCCAAAGGTATCTCCAAGCGATACAGGACTTCCCCACACCAAAAACAATTACTGACATTCGCTCCTGGTTTGGGCTAGTCAATCAGGTAACATACTGCTTCAGCATGACCGAGAGGATGCGACCTTTTCGGGACCTCCTAAAACCATGCACCCCCTTCTACTGGGATGCAACACTACAATCCCTATTCGAAGAATCAAAACGACTCATCATATCTGAAGTCGCAAATGGGGTACGGATCTTTGACAAGGAACGGACAACATGTCTCGCAACTGACTGGTCGAAGGATGGGATTGGCTTCTGGCTCCTCCAAAAACACTGCAGATGCCCTGGTGAAACCCCACAGTGCTGCCCCGATGGCTGGAAAATCACCCTTGCTGGAGGCCGCTTCACCCATGCAGCGGAGTCGCGCTATGCTCCGATAGAGGGTGAAGCTCTAGCAGTGGCGGACAGCCTGGAAAAAGTAAAGTATTTTGTGTTGGGATGCAAGAACCTGATTATTGCCGTCGATCACAAGCCCTTAATCAAGCTTCTTGGTGACAGACGATTAGAGGACATCCATAACACGCGGCTTGCCAACTTGAAAGAAAGGACCCTAGCATATCGTTTCCGAATTATCCACATCCCGGGAAAACGACACTGCGTACCAGATGCGATTTCACGACATCCGTCGGGTGCCAGACCATCGGAACGACTGCCACTGGTGGATGACATTTCCTCCATTATGGATGTGGCCACATCGACTACACTAAGACAGCACACCTTGACTGGGCTGTGGACCACAGATGACGACACTGGCATGGAAATGGCTATTTCTATGGCAGCCATCAAGACACTCGATTCTGTGCGGTCCGTCACTTGGGACGATGTTCGGGACGATGTTCGGGACGAAACAGCAAGTGACACTCAGATGCTGCAGTTACTCAATTCTATTGAGCAGGGTCTACCTGCCAGTCGGGACGATTTCCCTGTGTCCATTTTGGAATACTTTCCCTTCCGTGAACACCTCTACACTATTGATGGCATAGTGGTCTACAAGGGGAGGATTATCATCCCACCGAAGCTACGGAAGCTTGTCCTTGAGAATCTTCATGCTGCTCACCAAGGAGTCACGGCTATGACCACCCGGGCCAGCAGCTCGATCTTTTGGCCTGGAATCACTCCCCAGATTCATGAGATGCGCGATCGCTGCTCACACTGCAATCGGATGGCCCCATCGCAACCAAGCGCTCCACCTACAGCCTCAGCTGAACCTGCCTACCCTTTCCAGTACGTTTGTTCAGATTACTTTCATCACAAGGGTCGGAGTTATTTGGTCACCGTTGATCGTTACTCTAATTGGCCAATCATTCAGCTAACAACTGGCGGGGCACAAGGCCTAGTGAAATGTCTGCGGTCGAACTTCGCCACTTATGGTATCCCCGACGAATTGGCATCTGACTGTGGGCCAGAATTCACGGCACATGACACCCAAGACTTCTTGCGTCGGTGGGGCGTTAACCATCGGTTGTCATCCACTGCCTTCCCACACAGCAACTGTCGTGCCGAGATCGCAGTCAAAACATCGAAAAGATTGATCACCGATAACACTGGTTCCAATGGTGAACTAGACACTGATCGGTTCCAACGTGCAATACTCCAGTACCGGAATGCACCGGATCAGGACACTAGGTTGTCTCCAGCCATGATCATCTTCAAGAGGCCAGTCAAGGACTTCATACCCATCATCCCAGGCAGATACTTGCCATCGGACACCTGGCGGGAAACACGCAACAATCGTGAGGAAGCTTTGCGCATTCGGCATGCCAGGGAGATCGAAAGACTCTCTGAACACACGACAAAACTACCTCCACTGGCCGTCGGGGACCATGTCCGGATCCAGAACCAGACCGGCCTGGAACCACGAAAATGGGACCGGACCGGAACCGTGATTGAGGTAAAACAATTCGATCAATACGTTGTCAAGGTGGATGGCTCCGGAAGAATCACTCTCCGGAATCGTAAGTTCCTGCGACGTTTTACGCCTTTCAGCATGACAACTCCCACTACGACTGGCAAAAGTGGCATGCTGCCAACCGTTATGCCAAGTGTTATGCCAATTGTACCGAAATACTTAATGTCTGGTACCCAACCCATCGCCGCTCCAAGAGTCTGTCTCAATCCTGTTACCACTCCCCAGAAGGGTGAACCCCAACATGTCATTGCGCCGGGCTTACCATCACAGACACTCCGCTCCACCACCGCGATGACACCACCCGCGAGAGTCGCTAACCAACCACATGTGCAGACCACCGCCACACCTCCACGGTCACTGCCTATTTCTGCCCCCTTGACGGTTCGGGTGATGATGGACCAGCTGGAGGGGACTCCGGCGTCGGACAGGGCGATAGTGAACCACCCACCGGAGACTCCCACAATGGACCAGGAAATTACGAACTGCCCTCAGAGGACTCCGACGATTGATCGGGTGGTGACGGGCCGCCCGAAGCGAATTATCAAACCACCAGCCCGATTCAATTCAGTAGAATATCAATTATAAACTCATGTGATCCTTTTTCTCGGTCTCCAGTTTCGTTCTATTCTGTGTCACAATTGAACGTTTTTGGGAAAGGGAGATAGACAACTCTTGTATGGTGCTGTTCTCTATTGCGTTCTCATCTTGTGTAATACTGCGCATTGTTATTTGCATATTCTGTATCTATTATCTTATTCTAATATCTACCATCGCTTTCTTTGTCTTGCAGATTGATTGTTCATCGTTGTTGCTAATAAACCTGCATTCAATTGATACATTCTTGTTTATGAACAATCAACTCATCTGAAGATGCCTGCTGCAGTCTGCCCCTTCCCGAGCTGTGTCTACGTTACTGACAGCACTGACAATGCCGTTGCTGCTATCCAGCTCTCCATCCACGCCATGACTCACACGTCCATTGCACCAGCCAAACCGGACAAAGTCAGCCGTCCTCGTATCCAAACCGGCGGTACCAGCGAAGATTGGCAATATTTCACCAGAAGATGGGATGGTTACAAGGCAGCGACCCAGATAATCGGCAATGATGTTCGCGTTCAACTCCTTGAATGTTGTGATGATAACCTACGACGTGACCTCCACCGCAGCAACCCACGCATTGAAATCAAGGACGAGGCAGCTATACTACAAGCCATTGGGTCCCTTGCTGTCCGAGTGGAGAATACCATGGTGTCCCGCGTAAACCTCCACAACATGCGACAGGACCGAGAAGAACCAATTCGTACCTACGCAGCCCGTCTGGCTGGTCAAGCTGAGATCTGCAAGTTTTCTGTTGTATGCTCATGCAATCCCCCTACTGATGTCAACTACACCAAGGACATGGTTCGCGATGTCCTATGTCGGGGACTCGCCGATCAAGATATACAACAGGACATTCTTGGCGATCAAAATCAGAACATGAGCTTGGAGGAAGTTCTCATTTTCGTAGAGGCCAAGGAAGCAGCGAAACGTTCCCAGAATGCCTTGCTCGATAGTGAAGGCGCTCATGGCGCAAGCCAATACAAAAACTGGAAGAACAAAAGAGCCCTGATCACTACCGACAAGCAGGCGGCCATTTGTAGTTATTGCGGCAAAACTGGTCATGGCAAACAGCCGAACATCGACCAAAGGCGTCAATTCTGCAATGCCTACGGGAAAACATGCAGTAAATGCGCCACTCGCGGCCATTTTGCACATGTCTGCCGGGGAGGCACGAAAAAGGCGGACAACAAACCTACGGACAAATCAATGGATGCTCATGATGTGGAAGAAAGCACTTCGTTCCTGTGTCGTCCATTTTGTCTGGCTTTATCGTGCGAGCACAGCTCCCACACACGTGTACCTTGATCTTAGCTTTGAGAAGGCAAGAAGCAATAACTAGAAATATTTTTTTAAATCCCAAAATGAAGGGTCAATGGGAACACCCAGCCTGGCTTCATTGGGGAGTTTAAAATAGAAACCGTGTTTTAATAACCTTGAAAATGTTATAATTACTAAATAATTTGTTATTTCAGAGAACACATTGTGAGAATTATTTTCTGAAGTTACAAATTAAGTTTTATCTTTTTGATTTTGAGGCTATTTCTATTCAAAAGCTTCTATTTGGAACTCTGTCGTTGTAAGATGGAGCTCATGCAGGAAATGACGTTCATAAATACAGGAAACGCACTTGTGAAGAAAATGAGAACAATGATTACATAAAATGACAAGTTCAAATTATCAAATACCACATTTTTATTAAAGTTTGGACGATCATGGATCGACAAGGATAAGGAGTGGGGTGATCAAAGTTGAAGCGAAAAAAATTAACTGGAAATGTTTATATATCTCGGAAACATCATGGTTGCCTTTTCCGAAGCTGCTCTTTCGTTATGAAACAGGAATACTGTACTTATGAGAAAATAAATATTTAAACATGTAAAGAGTTGAAGTCTGAGATTTATACTTTTAAGTCTTTTTTCCGTGTGCATTGGAGTTATATGGTTGGAAGATAAATGAATTGTTTCTCAGTATTTGACTGCAGATTACTTTGGACGGTGTATTGGTACACGACCTACGTTTTTCTTTTTTCTGTGGACTCTTGAGTGGTGTTATTTAAATAGGAACAGATGTCCCGATTATCAGACGAAAGTACATACACAACTAATGGTACACTTTAATAACACCTTGAAATCGATAACCCCCCCCCCCCCCCCCAAAAAAAACACCGGAAGTAGAAAAATTCGGCGCGCGCTATCGCGATATTCGATGAGCATGTTGCGATTTGCGGTAAGATGTATGTATTAAAGTATTTTCCAGAGGGCGTCACGTATGATATCGATAGCTTGAACATTTACTGTGCCATTAATCATAATGCTTAACAAACGTAGCAGCTTTGGATAAAACAACAATGTCACCCTTTCAAACCTGGGGGGGGGGGGGGACTGGTCACGTGGGTAAATGACGTATCGAAGTGGAAAGTTATGACGATTGAAGACGATATGATTTTCAAATATGTTTAATAACTCGCGAATCATGTTTGGACGACTGGTGTCGTATCACTGTAGGTTACACTGTGGCCTGCAGTGTGTCGTCGACCCACGAGGCACGTATCGCAGCCTTGGGTAATTCTAAGTCGGGGTCATGGGGGTCATGGATCTGATGACCGGGTCATGACACCATGGAAGGAACGTCCAGGAGAAGCCCTGGAAAAAAAGCGGGCTCGGCTCCTTTACGAGAGCAGAAAACGGGGGACCCTGGAAAACTGTCTTCTGCTCAGGTGAGACGACCGGAGAGACATGTAAAGTGGTTAAGGTTAACGCCATGTTACATGGCACTAACACTGCAAACTGTATCTCTCTGTTTTTGCAGTATTTTTGCCAAGGAGTTCCTCACCAAACTGAATCCATCACAAGTGGACCTGTATGATCACCTCATCAACACGCCCAGTAATGATTGGGATCTCTTCTATTGGATTACAGGTTCGAGACACGAAAATGGGAGACAAACACACACACACACACACATACATGATAACGCATCCGATCGGATGTACCACACCCTGTTACAGGGTGTTGGTTTCACCGAAGCAGTTTCTTGGCCGAGGGGCATGCTGCCCGTTTTGCCATCCCTCTCCCAGCAGTAAGTAGGGCATGAATGTCATTTGTTTGGGATGCCGGCAATAACTCACCTCTTCACGAAGGACCCTGTGGAATCGAATAACATCTACTAACGAATGCCGGCAGGTGGGATGCCCGTTTAACGTCCGTCCGAGGGACGTCGCACACATTGATGAATCTCTCTGCCTGTGAAACACCAGGATGACAGTTTTTAGCCGGGTCGGGATTCGAACCCAGGATAGACGGCTTAGAGGTGTGTACCTCCTTCTAGGCACTCCTATCATCCCACATACACATTATACAGTAGAGGCCTGCCAGACAACTCGCTGTCTCCACAGACGGCACTTTCCCTAATGCCAGACGGAGCCAATCCTGCGTCTGTCTTGGTGTTCTCTCATCATCCGGTTGTTCACTAACAAATCCCTGCTGAGCTTCTGTTTTGTGCTCTAAATGTATTTAAATCAGTCTCAGACAAACCTGCTCTTCTTCTTGCCTTATGCTCTCAATTTCTCCTTAATCGTGCTTCTTTTTGCTCCTCTGTCTCACAAAGGCATCCTTTCACATTTGAAATGCAGCTTCTGATTAAATTTGTGCTTTCCTTGGATCCATGGCCTGAACAAAAGAAAGCATCAACATTTGTGAAAAACTTTTTTTAAATCTCATTTTGGTCAATGATTAGATGTAATTCAAATTGAGATTGGATGTCACAGTTGCCAATGACAAGGCGAACAATGTTAGAAATCATACTGGTACGGCCTAAAGTGCATGTGGATGGCAATACAGGTGCCCCCCCTGTACTTGTGCTGTTTTCTAATCCAATCCCCCGACAGCCTTAGCCCAATTCTATGTCTCCCTGTCGATTGGTAGTGGTGTCTAATAGTTAGTTTTGATTGCCATCAATGTTTTTGTTTTCCAAAGATATTTATATTGGAAAAAGTTATCAGAAAGTACTGCACACAGATTCAGATGAAACAGTGATGGGGGAAGGGGGAAAAGGGGGACAAAAAAAAAAATTAACCTGGTGGCATAAATCCCGCTCTGAACAGATGGATGGAGGGAGACTTTATTTAGATGCTGGCTCGTTCTATAGTATAGATTAGGAATGGGACATGTACGCATTTTCAGATTATTTTTTTTTTGTAAACGTTGAAAAAACATTCCATATACACGTACACCGGCTGCCAAGAAACTGCTTTGGACGAACCGACACTCTGTTTCGAGCATAGACTACAGAGATCAAAGTAAATGATATGGTGATTTGAATGCATGGCATGATCCTTTACATTGCATGACTGTCCACAGGTGCTCAGTCACCTCCAGCAGAATTTGACAATGAGGTGATGCACCTTCTCCAAGACTTTGCTAAAAACAGCAGGATGGAGCAGCGACTGAGACAACCAGATTTGGAATACCTGAACACCCAGAGCAAGCGTGGAAAGCAAAATGACAGCAAAACAAACAACCAACTTGAAGACCTCGAATGACTGAAATGGTACACCAATGGTAATCTTTGAATTACTTCAAGCATATTGTGACCGATTTTATCATCAAAACTGATTCTGGTATTTTCCTATTGCTGCATTAAGACGACGACGACAGGTGCATACACAGTGGATGTTCTTTATGATGACATTTGAGTAATTCTTTCCACAAGACTGACTTGAGGCTCCACTCAGTGTTGCGGACTATGATATCTATCGATTCAGGTTTGGTGCAATCACTATGCTAAGTCTCCAAATGAGCCCTTCAACTGTGCGAGTCTGAAAAAGAACCAAAGCTCCGAAAAATTCAACCTTTCACGGCCTCCGATTCTCACCTTGAGATCAGCTGGGGGAAAAAGATCCTGACCCATTTCTTTATGGAACCAGCTAACCAGGTCGAACATTTGACTAACAATAACTTGTAATTTGTTTAGGGTGCAGACGATAACTTGCCTACTCTTCACGAACGACACCGTCGGATCTGTAACATCCACGAACACCCCGAGTGCTGGCAGACGGGTCCCCCGACGCAACGTCCTCCTGAGGGATGGCAAGCACGCTGCATGCAAAACACCAGGATGGCAGTTTATGGCTAGATCTAGATTCAAACCCAAACTAGGCAGCGTCAAGTGTGTGCATACCAAGTCTAACTTATCCTAACAACCCACATCATACTAAATATAGATTTTTGGCATTTCCCAAAACAAGGTTTCATGTCCGTATGAATAATAAAGTGTCAATATAAAAATTAAAAAAATTATATTACAATAAAAACATTTATGAAACTTTTATTTCCAAAATACAGTTTTGAAAAACCCAAATCCCATAATCTTTAAAAGAGAAAGAAATCACTGTGTATGTAAATTTTGGAAACCTGGTTATAGTATTGAAAGCAGTAATACAGATTTACTCGAGTCACGTGACTGGAATTATAATCTGCAATATGTATACGGGTAATGCAATTTACACAATGCGCAGTAGTAATGTAATGTACACTTTGTACACCAATGAGAGTGCGGTTTGGTGGAGGCAGGGCATGTGGGATCATCCTATTGGATCTCAGAAATCCTTCTTGTTTGTGCAAACTTCCTGCAATAACACCATTAAGGTTTGTATGCTTTTTGTTTTGTACAAAAGTGTAATCCAAATGCAAACAGTTGACCTTTAACAAAAGACACGCATTAAGGTCAGCTGGGTTTGGTTTATTTTATAAACGAACATTTGTTACAAGTTTTGACAAAATACAATTTTTCCCTCCCCTCGCGGTTCCTCTCCGAGCCAGCTGTGCGGCCGGGTCCCCTAGGTAAACCAGCCCAGCGACTGACCGGGCCTGCCGGGTTATCAGCTAGGCCTTGCTGGTTAACAGCCTGGTGGCTGCATCACCGTGGGAAGAGCTAAGCCAAAGAGTGAATGCGTCACCACATTGCAAAAATAATAAAATATAAAACAAGTCATTTCTACAGCACTGCCAATGAGGTTAGGACAGTCCACTGGACAGTTGTGTCCAGGCCTTTGTAACAGCAGGATAAACTTCTGGCCTGGCAGTTCTGGTGGATTTCCCTCCAGAAATGTTCATGACAGAAGCCAAGCCAGCTTCGTTGTTTGCGAATCATTGGTTTGCAGACAGAAACAGAGAAAGATGGAGAACGAATGAGAGAAGCATAGGAAATGAGGACAAAAAGATAAGCTGGTAAAGCTTGCTTTTCCCAATTTTTAAACAAAACCTTGCCTTGCAGTGCATTTTGGGACAAGGACAGCATGAGACAGAAGATAAGAGGTGGGTGGACATGAAAGTGAAAGCAAAAGAAGAGGCAGGTTCTGTGGCAAGGGTCTTCAACCCGATTGCTGCAGCGAGGAGGATGGAACTGGAGTGGAGGCAGAATCTCTAATACGCCTGCTGTGCTGGGTTGTAATTGAGCGGATTGGGAAGGTACGGCCTTTCTTCGAGCTTGTCGTATTCCAAGTGGAATTCCTGATGGCAGGCAGATTTCACTGTTAGTCGGGTCGGCTCACCAACACAGCGTCCTGCCGAGTTCACTCGTCCCGAATCTCACCTTTGCCACCTTTCTCCAGTTGTGACAGTCAAAGTAGTAGTAAGTACCCCGTTCATATGCATTGGTTTTCACCTGTGGCTCCATTCCAGGTGCGCGCGTAATCCATACCCGCTCTTCCTTATGGTACCGCCAGTCGCGATTGTAGCTGCAGGGGACCGAGCGCAAGGAGAAAGACATCAGGCCGAGTGAACGGGACTTTATCCAGAGAAACCCACTGGATTGCAATTTCGATCAAGCGACAGAATTGTGGATAAGAAAGGCAAATTGAGGCATGAAACGGGATAAGAGCGGACAGTGCCAGGAAAAAAGCAGGAACTTAAAAAAAGAAAAAGTACAATGGAAGGGTTTTTAAAATTGGATCTGACATTTCTGAACCACAACCAGAGCAAAACCGAACGGGATAAGAGCAGACCCACAGTTCTGCAGCGGCAGCAAGCTGGAGCATGTCTCCGCCATTGGTGTAGTACATGTAGAAGAGTAGATCCTCACCATACCGTGGCAGCTTAATGGGGGCGAGCTGGCAGAAGATGGTAAAAAAAAGAACATTAAAAAGTTTGCACAAACTTCCAGTCCAGATCAACCGATGCTGGCAGAACCATGTTAATGTTCCATCCAAAGGACGGTGCACTCAGTGATGCAATTGGTTCACGTATGTCTGTCGGTTTATTTGGTTCACGTTGTTTGTCTGTCTGTCAATATATGATCGACGAACAACTTGATTTCAACTTAATTTTATATTTTGAACACCAATCTGCAGTTTATCAGGACATTGGCTCTTAATTTAGCAAGTTTTTTTTTTCTTTTTTTTTGCATACAGATTTGAGGCTCGTGTAAGAGCTGGGACATGAAAACATACAATGAAGGGAGCAGGAGACAAGAGGGGGAGAGGGGAAGTACACAAGCACAACAACAGTAGGTAACTTCGGTAGATCTGTGGAAGGGGGAGGAGGGAGAGGTACACGGTAGAAAGCAAATGAACACGACTAGGAATTTCAGGAAAGAAGTTAGGGATTGAAAGAGGTGGGTTTGGGGTGTTCTAACGGGGGTAGAAAAGATAAAGGTTTTGGATGGGGGAAGATAAGAGATGGTGGTGAACAGCTGTTTTAAAGACCTGGAGGGATGAGTGGGATTGAAGAGAGTGTGGGAGAATTGTTCCAGAGGCGGGAGAAAAGAGGAATGAAAGAGTGAAAGTGAGCAGAGTCTTGATTTTGGTAGTTTCACCAGAAGAGGGTTGCTGGCAGATCTTGTGCATCCTGCAGGAATATTTGGGGGGCAGAGCACAGAGAGAGCAAGGCCAGAGAGGAGAAGACAGAAAGAACACCAACCTGCCTGCGGTGAGAGAGAGAAAGGCCCTCAGAATCAGCTTCATCGCGGGAGATTCCAATGATTCTGAATGCTTTGGTTTCAACCGTGTGAAGCCGAGCCAGGTGTGAGGCAGGAGCACCAGCCCAGAGGGGAGAGCAGTACTCCATTGAGCTGCGGATGAAAGCTTTGCATGTGGTGAGGAGCTCAGAAGTGACCAAAAAGGACTTTGCACGACAGAGGATGCCCAGTCGGTGACTGGCTTTGGAGGCCAGCTTGGAAATGTGGTTTTCCCAGGAAAGATCATTGCAGATAGTGAGACCCAAAAGCTTGAGTAACAGAACTTATTTGAGAGGATTGTTGAGAAAGTAGCTGAAGCTGTAGCTGTCATTGAAGCTGAAGGGAAAGGTGTGTGCTGCATGTGTGAGAAGTGTTATGATTTATGGGAGCGAGACATGGGTAATGAACGTAGAGCAGCAACGAAGGCTGGAAAGGGTGTAAATGCGAATGGTTCGGTGGATGTGTGGAGTATCGTTGAGAGAGTGGAAGACAAATGATGAATTGCGAAAGATGATGGGAATAGAGCCTGTGATGGATGCTGTGAAGAGGAACAGGTTGAGATAGTTTGGTCATGTGTTGAGGAAGGATGAAAGTGACTGGTTGAGAAGTGATGGAAATGAATGTGGAAGGAAGTAGAGGACGGGGAAGACCGAGAAAGACTTGGCTAAAGATGGTGGAAGAAGAAATGCGGGCAAGGGGGTTAACAAGGGGAGATATAAGAAATAGGGCAAAATGGAGAAGATTGTCATGGGGACCGCAAGGCTAACTCCCGCTCTAGCAGGGAAAATGGCCTTAAAATGCATGTTGTTGTTGTTGAGAAAGTAGATGGGAGGGTTGTCCAGACGGTATTTTTGGAGAGAGAAAGTGAGAGTGCAAGATTTGTCAGGATTGAAAGACATGTTCCACTTGTTCAACCAGTTTGTGATATTGTCCAGGTCTGCAGAGTGAAGAGGCTGCTGCCTGCCAATCTGAGGGGTGAGATATGGAGCGGCAGAGAGTGGAGTCATCAACAAAGAGATAGAGAGGATTTTCCAGAGAGTCGGAGAGATCATTAATAAAAACCACCTTTAGAGGCCATTTTTCCCCGCAAGCGGGGGTTGGCCTTTTTCGGGAACTGTGGTTGTTGTTGTTTTTCGGTCCCCTTTTTGAAGCAATGTTTTACGGCCGGATGCCCTTCCTGACGCCAACCCTTTTTGCCGCCTTTAACGACAAGCAGGGAATTACCAGTGAACTGGTACTCAATTCTGAAGATCTTTAATGAATTAATGGAGATTGGAGAGATCAATGGATTTGAAGTTATTTAATGAATTAATGGAAATTGGAGAGATCATTAATGAAGATCAGAAAAAGCACAGGGCCCAGAACACTGCCTTGAGGAACTCCAGCCTGAACAGGAAGGGGAGATGAGAGAATTCTATTCAGAAGCACATGTTGACTGCAAGCCATGCATGGAGGTTTCCATGGATACCTTAGGAGGAGAGTTTGGCAAGCAGGGTGGGGTGACAGACCATATCGAAAGCACGAGATATGTCAAGGGAGACAGATCTGATTTCCTGTTTGGCATTGAGGACCTCCATCCATTGTTGAGACAGCAGAAGCAGCATGTCCAGAGTAGAGTGACCTGGTCTGAATCCAAATTGATGATCTGAGATCAAGCCATTGGAGAAGAGGAAGGATTTGATGTCAAATTATTTGAGTTTGATTTGATAAGGCCTAGCTGAATGAGGAAGAATTTGATTTGATGTCAAAGGTTGTACAGAATCTTGTATCACGCATGCACATAAAGGTAATTATTATTTTTTAAATTCTGTCCACCTATCTAGCAGTCAAACAAAATTGAAAACCATTCCAAACAGAAAAGTTGCCGTTTTTAAGGACGTCATAAAGGACACAAATAACAGGTACGAATAACTAATTTAATCTGTTAAATAAGGTGGTGTAAATCGACTGCGTCGACAGAAAAACTTCCAATTTTATATTTTTTCCTACAACCCTTGAAACTTTTATTTTATTTCAATTTAATTATATACTCGAGCACTGTACAATACAAATCACCTTCTTAGCACTTGCAAAAGCTTCCAGTTTAACAGTACTTGGACAAGCTATTGCACCATCTCGACCAATCAAATTTGCCGCTTGCCCTCTCATTGTTGGGGAATATCAAGATTCAGGAAAAACGTGGCTCGTATGAAATATAGATCGTTCTCAGAAATGCAAAGCAATAGTCTGAAAGACCTTTCCCATGTCCTTTTCCTCAAGACTGTGCAGGGCAAGGTGCTCTATCAACTATATATATATATATATATATATATATATATATATATATAATATTTATTTATTTATTTATTTATATGGCTGGGGCCACCTTGCCAAATAAAAATAATAAGAGTGGAGACCACTTGGTGTCCCTGAACTTTGCACAACAATGCTAATGGAGAAATGAGGAACAATTCAGCTAAAGATAGATCAACCAGGCACAAGGGAAACGTCACACATCACTTCCTTTTGGAACACGTGTTGGTGGAAATTCTGTCGACAGGACATGCAATTTCCCTTCCTTGCAGTACCCACAATCAGCAAGATGAGAGCATGCATGTACACCCCCTTACATGAAATGTACACCACATGTACACCATGCATGAGCATGCATGAACACTCCACACCCCTTACATGAAATACGCTGCAACCTATGTGAACATGGCAATTATAAATCCCATGTTTGTGGACTGCAAATAGGTGAAGGTGTAATGGAATGAAGTGCATTTTTAGAAGTGAATAATTTAAAAGTAGGAATGAAGTGTGAAGGTGTAATAAGTACGTTTGGCTTTTTTAATCTCTTGCATGATTTTATATTAGAGTTTGGTTTGACAAAACCAGACAACGCAAGCAAAAATACCATAGATCTACTGTGGTTTAAAAAGGGTTAAAAATTTTATCCTTGTTCATATTGCAAACAAAAGCCTGTCATTCAACACCATATCTACCATAAATGGATGAGGTGTGTGCGCGTGTATATGTGTGCGTCATTGGTTGTGGTCTCCATTTGTGGGTTTCATGAGGTGGAACTGAGTCCTCCCAGGACCCAAAGTATCCACCTCCGCTTCGGTAAGGGATCACGATTCGTGGACCAAGCCGTTCAACTTTTTCAGAGTTTTGCTCCAAGGGCTCTTTTCAGAATGGTCACCGAACCCCAGATTGCCTCCTGTTGTAGTTAATTTGTGGTAATATTCACGGGGATGGTTTTTAAAATCTCAGTGAGATTCTTATTTATCATTCCTGTTGCTCCAATTTCGATGCTCTTCAGCTTCCAAGATCTTGTCATCTCATTTTTGAGGTCCTGGTATTTGCCGAAATGATTGTCATGATCTCTCGAGTCGATTAAGCTGTTCAACGACAAATAATCCGGAAGAATTCTCATATTTTACACGCACGCCATGTTAAGGTGTATCAAGCAGTGCAATATGTCCTCCTTCCATGGTATGGCATTCTAATTACAAAATAAATAACAAAAACAAGGATAACATTGTAACAAAACATATATTAATTAATACTAATAATAGAACAGTAATAGTCCCACTCCACCCTCCAGGTCTTTAAAACAGCTGTTCACCACCATCTCTTATCTTCCCCCATCCAAAACCTTGATCTTTTCTACCCCTGCTAATTTCACCCCAAATCCACTTTTTTGAAATACCAACTTCTGTCCGGGAAGTCCTTGGTGTCCTTGTGTTTTATACTTCTCCCACCCCCCCCCAACCCCAACCCCTCCTCTTCCCACGCCTCCTCCCCCCAAGCCCTCTCCCTCCCACACATCTCCCTGCTCTCAAATGTTATGTTTGTGTGCTTCCACTTCTCTCCCCATCTTGTCTTCCACTCCTTCTTTTTATATATTTTGTTTGTCTGGTTGATTTGTTCGTGAAATAAATGTTAGCTCTTTCACGAGCCTCGATTAAGTATACAAAAAAAAAAAAAAAGTATCATTTGGCAACAATAATAACAAACAGATAATCCCCCCCCTGGCCCAAGCACATATAGGTGTGGTCAAAGGCAAGCTAATTAATGCTCCAGCAGTATACAGCAGGAAAGTACTGTGTGCTACAAGGCCGTGAAGACCAGTGAAAAGTTGTCCATTGGACCAACTACAGATTTAAAAAATAGAAGTGCCCTTGGGTCTCGAGAAACCCAAGTTGAGTAAGACGAGTATAACATATACAAACAAGAAAAAGAGCAATCGGAGATCGCAAACCCTCGCCAGGATGTATTTTCGGTGGTTTTTAAGGCTTTTGTGTTAAAACCAATATGGCGGCCGAACCACAAAACCGATGGCATCTTTTTTTTTTTTTACCCAGGGGAGGGTAATAAAACAGATGGCTGTCCGTTCACGGTTATGCTGATTGGCTGGTGTGAGGCTAGGTACAATGTGATTGGCTCCTGGCAAGATTGAATCATGTATCGCATAGGCTTATTAAAAGCTGATATTCAAAATCTGATTCCATATTGCACAATTGGAACTCATGGCCTTAATATAATTATGTCAATCGCAAGTGAAATTGGAACAAAATTAGAGAGACAAAAAAATAAAGGTAATTAAATAATACACTCCCCCAGCATGAGGTAAAATGCCTCCAAAATTCATTTTTCACTCTTTTAAAGGTAATTATTGTATGTCTAATTTTATTTTACACCATCCAGGGACATCAGTCGTGATCTTTTTGGATTCGGATTCTACTTTTATAACGTATAGTAATACATACCGGTACAACATGGAATCAGAGTTTGATTATCAACAGTGCGTTAAGACATGATCTAGAGGTACCCAAACTCTCCTTTAAGCTGTCTCGGCTGGGTTTGAATCCTGACCCAGCTACAAACTATTATCCCAGTGTTTCAGACACGGCGAATCATCAACGTTAAACTGGGCGTCCCATCTTCCGACATTAATTGGTGGATGTTAATGATCCCCATGGTGTCCTTTGCGAAGAGTAGGTGAGTTATCACCGGCATCCTGAACAAATTACAAATTCCTGATCTAACTACTGCTGGGAAGGCAATGGCAAACCACCCAATATTACCATTGCTCAGGAAGCTACTTTGGCGGCAGAGAAGTTCTGTAACGAGTATGGTACACATCAGATATCAAATATAAGTGACAACTGAATGGCGAAAGGAAAAAATAAAATTAAAAAGGAGATTGAAGCCGTTTAAAAAGTATAGAGCATGGACATGTAGAGGAGTGGGGGAGAGGGAGCGGGACGTGAGATGAGGGAGAGAGGACTTGGGGAGAGAGAGTGGGAGACAAGCAAAGGGAGAGGCAAGTTGGGAGACATAACAGGGGAGCAGTTGAGAAAGCAAAGAGGGGATGGGAGGGGGAAGGACATGGTAGTCAGGCAGAGAGTGGGGGAGGAAGGAGAGAGGTGGGAGAGGGATAAGGGGAGGGAGAGAGAGGAGTGGGATACTTTTGCTAGCTTTAGCCCTTCACTTGGGATGGGTACTCTTCCTAGTTTTAACATAAACAGGCATGGTAGTGCAACACTCACTTTATCCCGAATGTGGATGTTTGTGAGATATTCAGAGGGAACATGGAAATCTGTAAAAGGGGGTTAAAAAGGAAGAAAAATAGGAGGCAAGTTATCTAGAAGGACGGAGGAGTGGATGGGGAGAGCGGGTGGGAGGGGTATAAGGGGTTGGGAAGCAGCACAAGGGGCGGGCTTCAAAAATGGGCGAATTGAGGGCGGAGTTCATAAAACTGATTGCGGGTGGGGTAGTCCACAAACTGAAAATTTTTAACTGCTAGTGAAAATGCCTCACCTATGTCCTGCGGTCGACATGGTGACTCTGCCCAAGGAGAAGCAAACTTTGGATAGAGGTTCCTGCAAATGAAACACAATTTGTACATTTCATAAATTATATTCTCACGGTATCTCAAAAACAAAGCACGACATATAAAACTTACAGAACTAAATGTGCAACTAGTTTAAAGGGTTACTTGGGTGGTGAGCGCAATAATTTGAATATTTATAAAAGTATAAACATTCCAATTGGGTAAATATGCCATTTGAAGGAACGCAATGAAAACAAGGAAAATCAAACTGATGTGAAACAAAAGGAAAGATGTTACGTGATAAAACAACAGGATGTAGCCAATCACATGAGGAATACGTAGACTAATTAATATGTACCTATAATGACAATCACATTGAACATATTTATTTTCTCCAAAGTGCACACAACTTGACTGGGAGAGGGGAGGTGGGGGTTAAAAGGAGGAAGGGGGCCTTCACACAATATTTAACTTAAATTTCCAAGTTACATTTGAGATTTAAAAAAAGAAAGAAAAAACAAATGTTGGTTGGAAGTGATTTTCAGAAGCGACACACAGTAGCTATTTGTGTGACAGTATGCAGTGCCTTCAGAAAGTATCAACACCACTTGACTTTTTTCAATACATTTGTTGTGTTCCAGCCTGAATTTAAAATTGATTCAAATGAGATTTTTTTTTCACTGATCTACACACAATAACCC
Organism: Myxine glutinosa; assembly: GCF_964187855.1. Taxonomy (NCBI): domain Eukaryota; kingdom Metazoa; phylum Chordata; class Myxini; order Myxiniformes; family Myxinidae; genus Myxine; species Myxine glutinosa. Next base: position 14,853,703 of record NC_136273.1, read on the forward strand.
CATGATGTTGAAGGAGAATATTTTTAGAATTTACTTCAGAGTAAATAAAAGCTGAAATGTCTTCAGTCAATAAGTGTTCAACTCCTTTGCTAGGACACTCCAAAATGATCTCAGGTGCATCCAATTCCCTTTGATCATCCTTGAGATTTCTCTACAACTTGATTAAGCCCACCTGTGGCCAATTCAATTGATTGGACATGATTTAGAAAGAAACACATCTTTAAAAAAAATTTATATAAAAGGTCCCACAGTTGACAGTGCATGTCAAAGAAGAAACTCTTCCATGAAGTCCAAGTAACTGTCCATAGAACTCAGACATGGAATTGTGAGGAGGCATAGATCTGGGGAGAGTATAAAACAATTTCTAGAGTGTTGAAAGTTCCCAAGAGCACAGTGAGCTCCATCATTTGGAAAAGGGAATAATATGGAACTACCCAGACTTCTCCTGGAGCTGGCCGTCCGACCAAACTGAGCAACCGGGCAAGAAGGATCTTTGTCAGGGAGGTGACCAATAAACCAATGACCACTCTGACAGAACTACAGAGTTCCTCGGCTGAGATGGAAGAACCTATCGGAAGGACAACAGTCTCTGCAGCACTTCACAAATCTAGGCTTTATTGGAGAGTGGCCAGATGGAAGACACTCCTGAGAAAAAGGCACAGGACAGCATGCCTGGAGTTTGCAAAAAGGCAAGTGAAAGCCAGAGCATGAGGCAAAATATTCTGTGGTCTGATGGACGAATATTGAACTCTTTGGCCTGAATGCAAAGACCTATGTTTGGCGGAAACCGAGCACAGCTCATTGCCCATCATCCCTACCGTGAAGCATGGTGGTGGCAGCATCATTCCATGGAGATGCTTTCAGTGGCAGGGACTGGGGGACTTGTAAGCATCGAGGGAACAATGCATTGAGCCAAATACAGGCAAATCTTTGAGGAGAACCTGCTTTAGAGTGCAAAAGGTCTTCGACTGTGGCGAATATTTATAATCCAACAGGACAATGACCCCAAACACACACCAAAAACAACACTGGATTGGCTTCAGCACAAGAATGTGAAAGTCCTTGAGTGGCCGAGCCAAAGCCCAGACTTGAATCCCATTGAGAATCTGTGGGAAGACTTGAAGATTGCTGTTCACCGACGCTCCCCATCCAACTTCACAGAGTTTGAGCAAATCTGCAAAGAAGAATGAGAGAAACTCCCCAAATCAAGATGTGCAAAGCTAATACAGACATACCCAAGAGCTGTAATTGCTGCTAAAGGCACTTCTATGAAGTACTGACCGAGGGGACTAAATACTTGTGTAAATGACATATTTCTGTATTTCATTTTCAATTATTTTGCAGAAAATTCTATTTTAAAAAATCCACTGACATTATGGGGTATTATGTGTGGATCAGTGACAAAAAAAAATCTCATTTTAATCCATTTTAAATTCAGGCTAACACAACAAAATGTGAAAAAGGTCAAAGGATGTGAAAACTTTCTGAAGGCACTGTAATATACTGGGAAGCAATGGGAAGTAACTATACTTTCAACACATTCATGAACAAAATTAAAATAACTTAAAATGTCAAACATTTTAAAGTTCTACTTTTTGACAATTTGCTTTATTAAAACATCACCACTTCCATTTGCCTCATCTGGTCTTTTGATCCATTGTCCCTCTCTTTCTCCCACCCTTGTGTTCTGCTCTTCAAGCCCTGATACCCACATAATAAATGTACCTGTATTCTCTCCAAAAGCCGTCATAAATTCTTATTTCTCTCAATTTCAATTTTAACCAAAATGGCATCAAAAAGGAGGGGAAATTAACCAATAAAAGTGGAAACGGCATGGTTATTGGCCCATCTGCTCAGAATTTGATTCTGCCCCTGCTTAATTGCTTCCTCGCTCAACTATCACCATGGAAAACCCTGGGAGTTGGTTGTGTGTGTGTGTGTGTGTGTGTGTGTGTGTGTGTGTGTGTGTGTGTGTGTGTGTGTGTGTGTGTGTGTGTGTGTGTGTGTGTGTGTGTGTATATGTGTGTGTTTTGCACGTGCATTTCTCTCAAAAGAAACCCGAACCCTAACCCTAACCCCTTCCATCCCCCTCCCCCACCCCCTCCAAAAAAACAACAAATCTAATCCCAAATTCTTCTAAGCATCCCAAAAGGAACTTTTTGAAAGCAGCTTTGTGCCAAATCTCATCTCCGACTCGTATGCAACGGAATGGCAAGGCAAAATGCGATTTTTGTTTCACCTTTGCCCTCTTAAAATTGGAGTAGAAGCCAAAATCAAATTAAAATATAAATGGGGGAATGGAGGTATTGGAAGGTACCAAAATTCCAAATTTGAGGATTGGTTAATAAATGAAGGAATGGTGTGCGATTGTAATTGTTGCGAAGAATAGAACCGTACGATAAAATTAATGTGTCCCCTCTCGCAGGGAGGGAAGACAAAATACACCAGATGTTTGGCACTTAGGAATAAACACGTCCTCAACAGAATTGTCAAGGTGCAGAGAATGTCTTTCAGGAGATCTTACCGGTGGAGTACAAATATACCCAAGTGAAGCAGTGATTAGCCGGAAATGAGTGTGGGAATGGATTTCCCCTTGAGTGGAGGGAAGGCCGAGAAGGCCCTCGCTCACAAAATGTTCAAATCTTTCAGGTTTTACTTGTATCGGCTGGTGCATTCAAAGTATCAATTTTGCATTTTGGAGGCTTGGACTTCGTTGATTTTTTTTAAAATTAAAATGTGAGCAATCCCTATGCGAATTTGTTTGTTTGTTACTTATTAGTTTCCAACCCCCGACAGCAAGTTCGCCGAAAAATGCTCCACCACATTCTTTTCACACGTTGAAGGTAAAACAAGAAATAATGGTGCTTTGGGCAATCGAGCATCGTCTGTCGGACGCCCCCCACAGCGGGGAAAGCAGTAGGGCTTTGGCTTCTTCTCTGCACATTCGAAGGTCAAATATTTGTTTTCCATGTGCAGAATGAAAATTAATCTACAAATGGTCCTCCGGTCTCTGTGGGACCACACACAGGGTCAACGAGTGGTCACACAATCCTGTACAACCTTAAACAAGGAAATAAGGCAATTTAGCCCGTCCTTGCCGTGTTGCACTCCTGAGTTAAATTTGCTGCAGATGAAAACATCAACCTTCTTGATGCTTTGCTGAAGTCTAAATAACTCCCATCTCCATTGTGTGAGCCAACTTGACAGATACTTTACAACTGCCATTTGAGTGTTTGCAAACATGCTTTCCCTTCTGTGAGATATAATACGTGGTCCCTGGAGGTGGACTGAACTAGGGGATTGTGGTTGGGGGTTGTGAGAAAGATCATTTTGATGGGATCAACCTGTCCTTAAACCCTGACACTTTCTTACACAACCACAAAAAAACAATAATTTGGGGACCGTTATTTATTTGGTCAACACACTCAGCACTTCCGATCATTCATAGACAAGACGATTCATACAGTCACGTGAAAAAGTAAGTACACCCCATGTAAAGTTTTGACTTTTTCAACATATTTCAACATACAGCTATTTGATCTTCATTTCAACAATATTGATAGATAAAGGTGATATAACAAATATCATGAAACATTTACATTTTGTAGTCCATTGTATAATTTAAATAAACATAAATGCAAATTTCGCATGTGGAAAAAGTAAGTACACCCCTACATTTATCACTACTTCAAATACCTAAAATTAGAATCAGGTGCACCAGCTCAGGTGCAAATGATTAGAACATCGTTAGAGAAGATCTTGGAGGAACCTATCTTATTTAAACCTCAGATATTTAGTTTGGTTTGCTCTTTGTTGTTGAAGTGTGCAGCGTCACCATGCCTAGATCAAAAGAGCTCTCTGAGGCCTTCAGAAAGAAGGTTATAGATGCCTACGAGTCTGGGTGGGATTTAAAAAGATCTCCAAACAATTTGAAATCAATCATTCAACTGTCCGGAAGATCATCTACAAGTGGAGAAGAATCCAAACAACTGCCAACTTGTTCAGGCCAGGCCGCCCCAGCAAGTTCAGCCCGATAGCAGACCGCAAGATGCTGAAAGAAGTCTCTAAGAACGCCAGAATGTCATCACGGGACCTGCAGGTAGTTCTTGCCACTGTTGATGTCAAAGTGCACGAGTCTACCATTAGAAAGAGGCTGCACAAATTTGATCTATATGGGAGCTGTGCCAGGAGGAAACCTTTGCTGTCCAGAAAGAACATGAGGGCAAGACTAAAGATTGCCAATGAACACCTAGGCAAAGACCAGCACTTCTGGAACAATGTGCTCTCTGGCTGAAAAGAAAGAAATGGAGGGTTCTGGAATGGCCAAGTCAAAGCCCGGATCTAAATCCCATCGAGATGTTGTGGGGGGATTTGAAACGAGTTGTGCATGCAAGAAACCCCTCAAACATCGCACAGCTGAAAGAAATCTGCATGGATGAGTTTGCTAAAGACTTTAGTCTTTAGAAGACTAAAGTTTGCCAATGAACACCTAGCCAAAGACCAGCACATCTGGAACAATGTGCTCTGGACAGATGAGTCAAAGGTGGAGCTTTTTGGCCACAGTACCAGAAGACATGTTTGTCGAAAACCAAAGACAGCATTTGACCACAAGAACCTGATACCAACTGTAAAGCATGGTGGTGGAAATATTATGGTTTGGGGCAGCTTTGCAGCATCAGGGCGTGGGCAGCTCACCATCATAGAATCCACTATGAATTCTTCATTGTACCAGAGGGGGCTTGAGGATAATGTGAGGCCATCTGTCGGAAAGTTGAAGCTCAACCGAAGGTGGACCTTGCAACATGACAATGACCCTAAACATACCAGTAAATCCACCAAAGAATGGCTGAAAAGAAAGAAATGGAGGGTTCTGGAATGGCCAAGTCAAAGCCCGGATCTAAATCCCATCGAGATGTTGTGGGGGGATTTGAAACGAGCTGTGCATGCAAGAAACCCCTCAAACATCGCACAGCTGAAAGAATTCTGCATGGACGAGTGGGCAAAAATTTCTCCCAGTCGATGTCAGAGACTGGTAGACAGTTATAAGAAACGCCTACTTGAGGATGTTTCTGCCAAAGGGGGCAATACCACCTATTAGAGCCAAGGGTGTACTTACTTTTTCCACATGCGAAATTTGCATTTATGTGTATTTAAATTATACAATGGACTACAAAATGTAAATGTTTCATGATATTTGTTATATTATATTACCTTTATCTTTCAATATCGTTGAAATGAAGATCAAATAGCTGTATGTTGAAATATGTTGAAAAAATCAAAACTTTACATGGGGTGTACTTACTTTTTCACGTGACTGTAGATAAGTACAAAGTACTCATTCCCCTAAATCCCGTGAATCTCACTCTGGAGAGTTAAGGTTGAGTCCAAGGGTCGTGAGGTCACTGCCCAGTGCAAGGTGCACAAGACTCGGCTCAGTTTCCGCCGCTCGAATGAAGGTCAGCAATCCGATCATTCCAAACTGGTCCGTTACCATTCCCGCTGGAATGTTGGTTACACGTCCTGCAAATAATATGGGCACCACTCGATCAAGATCCGCACTGAAGGATCAAAATCCGATTTGAGTGCCAAAGAAGCACGATTGCAAATTGCAACAGAGATGATCAAGTGTGGACAAGACGTACCATCTGCCAGGATCTGAATGCCTTTCTTTTGCAAGTTAGCATTGCTCGATACTGAGGCCTTGTCTCCTGGAAACTTGGGGCCTTCATTGCCGGTTGTATTTGAACCTTGATTACTTAGCTGCAGGAAGAAAAGAAAAACAAAAAAAAACAAAAAACAACCTCCATTCAACTTGTGGCTTTACAATTTGCTCCATCATACTCTTTCATATGATAGGCCTTTGAATTCCTAAATTTTAACAACACACTAACGACTGGCACCAAAAATATCAAAAACAAGCGTTACACCTCGGTCCCCCGTCGGTGAAGTGATGTGAGTTGACAAAGTGGAAGACGCAAGGCGGCCATCTTGGATTTTGACGTGGCGACCCAATTTTCAATAGCGCTCTTCCTTATGCGTAGATACACCCACACACCAGATTAGAAGTTAGTCGTTCGTTTATTGTCCCCCGTCGCACCGCGGAGCGAAAGGGGGACTATGGTTTTCCCCTCCGTCCGTGTCCGTCCGTCCGTACGTACGGCGTACGTGCGTGTGTAAGTGAAGGACCGAATTCTTATTTGGTGTGGGTGCAACCCACGTCAAAATCCAAGATGGCCGCCACCATAAATGTGTTTGAACCTTGTGAGCGAAATATCTTGAAAAATAAACCAAGTACCAACGTCTAATCTGATGTGTGGATGTATCTAGGCATAAGGAAGAACGCTATTGAAAATTGGGCCGCCACGTCGAAATCCAAGATGGCCACCGCCTTGTATGTCTGAACCTTGTGAGCAGAATATACACAAAACAACATGCATTTTAAGGCCATTTTCCCTGCTGGAGCGGGGGTTAGCCTTGCGGTCCCCATGACAATCTTCTCCATTTTGCCCTATTTTCTGCATCTCTCCTTGTTAACCCCCTTGCCCGCATTTCTTCTTCCACCATCTTTAGCCAAGTCTTTCTCGATCTTCCCCGTCCTCTACTTCCTTCTACATTAATTTCCATCACTCTTCTCAACCAGTCACTTTCATCCTTCCTCAACACATGACCAAACCATCTCAACCTGTTCCTCTTCACAGCATCAATCACAGGCTCTATTCCCATCATCTTTCGCAATTCATCATTTGTCTTCCTCTCTCGAAACGATACTCCGCACATCCACCGAACCATTCACACTTCCACCCTTTCCAGCCTTCGTTGCTGCTCTACGTTCATTACCCATGTCTCGCTCCCATAAATCATAAAACCTCTCACACATGCAGCATACACCTTTCCCTTCAGCTTCAACGACACTCCCCTCCTCATCAGCACGCCACTCAGTTCCTGAAACTTCTTCCATGCACATCTCACTCGAGCAACCGTTGCCGAGTCTGATCCACCTTCTCCATTCAGCATGTCTCCGAGGTAGCAAAATGTTTTCACACCTTCCAGCTTCACGCCGTCTTCAACATCCAACTCAACATTTCCTCCATCTGCAGCTCCCTCTGTGCACACCTTACACTTGAATGTAGCTGCCACACTGGTTAATGACCCTCTCAAACCACTACATTTTTAATGAACCCACTCAGCGCACATTGTACATTGAATGGAGTTCACTCCGACACCCTTCCTGCACTCAGCACATGGCCACTTCCCAGTTCTTTCCACCTCACCACATGCTTTACCACTTGCCATCACCTTCGTCTTTCCTATATTCACCTTCAGACCTTTTGTCTCCATACATTTCTTCCACTTGTTCATCTTCTTCTTCAGTCCATCCATACTTTCTGCAAACACCAGATCATCTGCATACAACAACTCCCACGGTAAACCCTCCTTTACGTTGAGCCAGCACCTCAATCACAGCTACAAATAGTAGTGGACTTAGTACCGACCCCTGATGCACTCCCTTCACCTCAAACTCACCACTGTTCCCGCCCTTCGTCCTCTTCTTCTTCCTCTTCTCCATGTACTTCTCCTGCAACTGCCTCACAATAAAAAGCGCGTCTGTCGTTCCTCTTCCTGGCATAAATCCAAACTGCATTTCGTCGATCTTCACTTTCTTCCTTATCCTGCTCTCCAACACCCTTTCCAATACCTTCATTCCATGCTCCAATAACTTTATCGCTCGGTACGAGCCACACTCTAGAGGGTCACCTTTCCCCTTGCATAGAGGGACGAGGGTACTCAGTTCCCAATCCACTGGAATGCGGCCTTCTTTCACCGCCAGATTACAGATCTCTGTCATTCTCTTCACACCCCAACTTCCTGCTGCCTTCAACATATCTCCCACAACTCCCGTCGGCCCTCCCGCTTTTCTACTCTTCATTGCTTTTATGGCTTCCTCAACTTCATTCTCAGTTATCTTTTCTGCCGGTCCTAAAACTGGGTTACTCTCTATGTTGCCATCCCATTCATTCTCTGTATTCAACAGCATTTCCATATATCTTTTCCATCTTCCTTTAATTCCATCTGGGTCCACAACGATTTGTCCCACTTTATCCTTCAAGCAACTCACCCCCATTACATCACACCTCTCTTTCGCTATCTGCTTTGCAATCCTGAATACTGCTCTCTGACCCTCTTCCGAATCCAAGCGTTCTCCGAACATTTTCCTACATGCCTCCTGCGTCTTTTCCACCTCTTTCTTTGCAGCCTTCTTGGCTGCCTTATAACTTTCATGCTCTGCTGTTTCTGCTCCCGTACCCTTTGCCTTCTGCCACTCCTTGAACTTCTTCCTCTTCTCGTCAATCCTCTTTCCAACTTCATCATCCCACCACCATGTTTGCGAGTGCCTCGGTGGTCCTTTTGTCCATCCACATACCTCACCAACGGCTCCCAACAGACTAGCTTTCATTGACATCCAACCACTTTCAAGCTCAACCACATCATCCTCTACCCTACTCAGCCTCTCTTGTAATGCGTCCCTTACTGTCACCTCTTTCAACCTCCACACCTTCATTCTCGGTTGGTACTTCACCCGCTGAGCCGAGCTCTCGCTCCCGAGCTCTCGAGCCGAGCCGACCTTTCCCCCTTATGTCGCAGACAACCAAGTGGTGCTGTGAAACAGCCTCCTCCCCCGGGATCACCTTTGTGTCCCGGAGGTGCCCCCTTTCTCGCCTACGCACCATCAGGTTGTCAACGGTTGTCGTCGACCCACCTGACGTGTATGTAACAAGCTTATTATCCTCTTTCTGAAACTGAGTATTACAATTCAACAAATCAGCTCCATCAGCAAACTCCAAAATCCTTTCACCTTCTCCATTTCTCACACCATATCCGTAACCCCCATGAACTCCCTCAAAACCATCCATACTCCTTCCCACATGTCGATTTAGGTCTCCTCCTACCACAACAACTTCCTCATCTTTCACGTCTTCCATCAGCTTCTCTATCGCACACCAGAACTTGTCCTTCTCTTCATCGCTCCGACCAACCTGCGGAGCATATCCCGAGATGACGTTCACCAAGAGCTTTCCAATCATCATTTTCACCATCATCAACCTATCACTCACTCTCGTCACACTCACCACACTGTCTACAAACTCCTCAGAAAACAGGACACCAACACCATTCACGCCCTCCAGACACCCTTGCCACACAAACTTGTATTTCTGTCCCTGCCTACCCTTCACCATTCTCACACCACTTCCCTTCCATCTCGTCTCTTGCACACAACATATGTCCACTCTTCTTCTGACCAATACTTCCACCACTTCTCCTGATCTCCCTGTCATTGTCCCTACATTCCATGTCCCAAACCTCAGAAACCGATCTCCACTTCGGGCTGTACCCTGCCCATATGTAGTTGTAATTGTCATGGTTCTCTTTTTGAGGCAATGTTTTTATGGCCGGATGCCCTTCCTGACACCAACCCTCTTAGTCGTCTCTTAGGCTGCTGGGCCATAGAAGTTCACGGTTCACGTTTCACGTTCACGTGAACAATCGGACCCTGGGCCATAGGATTTCACGCTTGGCTGTTCACGTGTTGCGCGCCAGTTCTGCTTTGGCCGAGTAACCGTCAACATGGACTCTTCGGATGAAGAAGATTGCCTCATTCTGCTTCTACTAAGACGGAGGAAGAGAAAAAGGCACAGAATTTGGAGCCGAGAGCACTTCCTTCTGAGAGAAACCCGTGGTGAATTCCACCGAACATTCCGTTATCTGCTTGACAATCCCGATGAAGAACTGTTTTTCAATTATACCAGGATGTCATACAGGACTTATGATGCCTTGAAGACCCTCGTCCTGGAACATCTACAGCCAGGTCAAACAAACTGGAGAAAATCGATCGAAGCAGAACAAAAGCTCATCATTACTCTCAGGTTGGTACCTATTAATTTGGATAATGTGGTGTTGGTCGTGATGATCTAGGCTAGGGTAATTTGTCTAGTAGTCTAGCGAGTCTACTTTTGAAAACGTTCAGACTGGGTGGTGAGACCTCTCTTCTCTTGCGCTTACAAAGTTATATTTGTTTTCATTAAATTCAATCTATAGATTTGTGTTGTCATAAACTCAGTCTTAATTTTTTTCCAAAAGACATAAAATGACGACTTAAAGAAGAAGAAGAAGAAGAAGCAGAAGAAGAATAAGCTGGAATGTAATTAATTTATACGCACATAAAATTTATTCAAACACACACACATTGACACACACACACACACACACAATTAAACAACCACACACACACACACTGACACACACACACACACATTGACACACACACACACACACAATTAAACAAACACACACGCGCACACACCCGAAAACAATAAACCTTAACCTGTCGGTGAATTCAGACGCCCATTCAAGTTCTCCCAAACTTGTGCCTTCTGGTCCTTGTCTTTGTAATCCGCCACACGCGGATCCCACAGCAGGGGCCTTGCTCTCACTAACTCGATCAACTGTTCTCGGTAGTCGTCCATTTTGTTTCGGAAGTTTTGCCCGGATGTCAGTCTAAAAATAATCAGGTCGACCGAGATCTCCGTTTTCACGCATAGAAAAAGTGTGCATGTTCATTCCGCCTTTCACGCGTGAAACGTGACACGTGAAACGTGAAACATGAAAGGCGTTCTATGGCCCAGAGCAAGTCATACTACGTTTGTCCACTTTTCTTTACACGCGTGAACCGTGAAACGTGAACCGTGAACTTCTATGGCCCAGCAGCCTTATGACACGCATGGACACGGTGTACCTATTCTAAATCCAGGGTACACACTGTGAGCGAAATATCTTGAAAAATAAACGAACTACTAACTTCTAATCTGGTGTGTGGGTGTATCTACGCATAAGGGAGAACGCCATTGAAAATTGGGTCGCCAAGTCAAAATCCAAGATGGCCGCCTTGCGTCTTCCACTTTGTCAACTCACATCACTTCACCGACAAGGGACCGAGGCGTAACGCTTGTTTTTCAAGATATTTCGCTCACACGGTTGACACATATATATGGTGGCGGCCATCTTTGATTTTGACGTGGCGACCCAATTTTCACTCGCGTTCTTCCTTATGCCTCGATTCACCCACACACCGGATTAGAAGTTGGTACTTCATTTATTTTTCAAGATATTCCGCTCACAAGGTTCAGACATTTACTTTCCAAGATATCGCGCTCACAAGGTTTAGATATGGTGACAGCCATCTTGGATTTTGACGTGGCGACCTAATTTTCAACAGGGTTCTTCCATATGCTTAGTTGCACCCACACACCAAATTAGAATTCGGTCCTTCGCTTACTTTTATAAAGATATTGCAGTGCACGCACGGACGGACAGACGCACACACGGACGGAGGGTAAAACCATAGTCCCCCTTTCGCTCCGCGATGCGACGGGGGACAATAAGCTCGAGTTGGACTGCTATTTGGTTGTGCTACCCAAAGTCAAACAAACAAGCTTCTCACCCGACTTGATCAACTTTCCAATTAAGTAGTCACAGGTCTCAAAACGACAGGTGGGAGTTAATTTTTGGCTAGTTATTGTCGAACAAATGGATTCAGTAAAGTTGTGTTAAAAGACACACTAACATATATGGTACATGTGGTGGACAAACCCATTATGGTTTATACTTTTTGCTGAAAGAAAAAAAAAAATTCTCTTAATCCTTTGTGGAAAAAGAAAAACAAGGAAACTTTGCTCTCAAGACCAGGTCTTTAAGCACCAATACGGCCAAACAGGAAGTGCAGGTGAGACGTCGATGTTCTCTTGGCTCGTGCCACACATTACCTGTCGCTCGTGCACTGCGTACTCATGATTGTTTGTGGGGAGTGGGTGCAGACCCAGGTTAATGTATTTTTTATACGACCGGTCCATGTTAAGGTATCCGTTTGTTTTGACGAAACATTTTTTATCAAACAAAATTGCTGAGAATTTGAAGTAAGGTAACTAAGTTGATCATGGGAGAAAAGGAGGGGGTGGGGGGAAAAACGAACAAAAAGAAAGGAACATCTATTAAACAATCTCATTAAACGTGATATTGCAACACTTTGTGTCAATGAGGAAGTGACCTTGTTTTCCTCCGAGCCCTCTTTAGCACCAGGTAAGGCAGGAAAGTCCTCGTTGTGAATCGAGAAATCCTGAGGCTGCTCAGTGTTCACCTTTGTCACCATGCCGACTGTCATGGCACAATAAAAAGTCAACATCAACCAAGCGGGTCATTGATGTCATCAAATGCCACCACCCCGGCGATAGAGCTACTTTCAAACGATTGAGAAAAAAAAAATTCAAGCACAAAATGTTGAAGCCACAGATGACGTGCATGCGAGACAGCACTTGGAAAGGTGCATCGGTAATTCGTCACAAAACATGTAAAGGTTTCGTCGAACACGTGAAAAGAAACATGCGGAAGTTTGAGGTTTTACGTGGGAATTCAAAACAGTTCAGCACGCGGTAATCGGCTTCTGACTTGCGAATAACATACACACAGGTAGATGAGTGGCATGAGGGAATACCGTATGTTTCTGGCGTACAAGGCAATGCTATTTTTCCGGAAGTCTGGGCCTCAATTTGCTCTCAAAATCGCTCTCTCAAGCACAGATTTATCCCATCTCGTCTTTAGTTGTCATACCCTTCCTCCCATCCATGGTACACTGAATCTTGTGGTGAGGCAGTTGCCCTGAAACAACTTGCCTTTGCCTCTTGGAAGACAAATCCAACTGAAGGCAATCTCAGTTCCTTCCACCAAGCTCGGAACAAGTGTGTGTCTACCCTCAGGAGAGCCAGGAAGCACTATCTCTCCACTCTCAAAACTGAACTCTCAAACCTGTCTCCTTCCTCCAAATCCTGGTAGCGTCTGGTCAAATCTGTTTCTTGTGTTTCTTCCCCCTCCATCCCCTCCCTCAAATGGCTACACAGTTGACACCGCATGTGACAAAGCCGAATGCCTCAACTCTGTGTTTGCCTCAAAATCTTGTGTCCCAAAACCCGTCTCTCTCTGTACCCACCTTACCCAGTCGAACCCAACTGCTCCTGGACTCTGTGTCCTTCTCTCCTGACAAGGTGGAGAAGTTTCTGTCAAACCTCGACTGATTCTGCAACTGGACCAGACGGCATCAGCCACGGATCTGAAAATCCTGCTCTGCCACTCTATCTCACTCTCTCTCTGTTCTCTTCACCCTCTCTTTTGATCAAGATCATCTCCCATCTGCTTGGAAATCAGCAAACATTTCTGCTTTACACAAAAAAAAGGTGCAAAAACAGATCCTTGCAACTACAGACCAATCAGCCTCCTCCCAATTATCAGCAAAGTCATGGAATCCATCATTGCTTCGGATATAAAATCCTTCCTCTTCTCCAATGGCTTGATCTCTGATCATCAATTTGGTTTTAGAGCAGGTCACTCTACTATGGACATTCTGCTTCTGCTGTCTCAACAATGGATTGAGGTCCTCAATGTCAAACAGGAAATTAGAGCCGTCTCCCTTGACACATCACGTGCCTTCGATATGGTCTGGCACCCCACCCTGCTCACCAAACTCTCCTCCTATGGTATCCATGGAAATCTCCACGCATGGCTTCCGGACTTCCTCTCTGGTCGTAGTCAACATGTGGCCCTGAATGGATTTCTCTCATCTCCCTTTCCTGTTCAGGCTGGAGTTCCTCAAGGCAGTGTTCTGGGCCCTGTGCTTTTTCTGGTCTTCATCAATGATCTCTCAGACTCTGTGGAAAACCCTCTCTATGTCCCTGTTCTCTGCTGTTGTGCTTGTGTGCTTCCCTCTCTCCCCCTATCTTGTCTCCCGCTCCCTTTATTGTATGTTTTGTGTCCGTTTTTTAAAAAAATTTTTGTGATTAACGATAGCTCTTACACGAGCCTCGATCTTGTATACAAAAATAAATAAATAAATAGACCAATCTATGGCTTAAGCCGGTGCTGATATCAATTCTGTAGGTTGTTTGAAATACGGTACCTCTTTAAAAACTGTTTACATTCCTAATTAATCTGAAAGGTCATCCTACAAGGTAATTTAAATAACATACAGTACACAACGCAGCTCATTAATATTCATGACCCTGGAAGTACTGTCAGCAACAATGGATGTGTTGAGTGTCACGGAGGAATTAACACTTGTATTGTTCTGGCTGACAATTTTGCTAACTACCGTCGTTGATTATGTTCATATTGTACTCCAAATCGACTCATTCACAAATGAAGAAAATAAAAATGGGGAAATAAGGGAATTTGACTTGTACGCCGACAAAAATACGGTACTTGTAAGTGATAAGGAAACGGAACTCAACATCACCTTTACCCCTCGACCATCAAGGTACAGGTTCCCCGATGGTTACACGGTGATGGCAAATAAAGAACAACCGGTTATGAACGAGAAGCGAAAGGCCAAAGGGGGCAGCAGACCCACCATAAGGCGTTCGCCCAGCCATCGGGTTAGGTGGCGGTGCAGAGTTTCCATTGCTCTCCCTTCGGTTCCGATCGGCCAGGGCAGGGAAATCGGACAAATCCAAGCCTGGTACGCTGTCTCCACCTGCACGAGATCATCACGCTCCTAACCCCACCCCTCTGTCAATCCACAGACATACGAGGGCACTGCGAGAGGTTTGTCCATAACAATTGCCCAAAGAGTTGTACGTGCGAGTATGCTTTATACCTGGGCTGTTGTACGAGTTGTTAATTACATTGCTCAAGCCATAGCTTTGATTCCGACTCAAGCCAAATCCCGCCATGCTGTGGGGAATACAATTGTGGAAGAGAATATTACTGAAACGGATGCTTGCAATTAGGGATATGAAAGGTCACAGGCACAACTTTAAAAACTCGAGTGACAACAACATTTAACATTTTCGAAGTTGCAAAGAGAAACTTATCCTCCTTAAAACAATACACGCTACAACTCCTACTGCCCTGGAAAACCCTACTCGACCTGACACCCCAAAATACCTCCTCCCTGCACAGCCCCTTTTGCAACCTCATCTCCTCAGCCCAGCCCCCAATGCTTTTACCCCCCAAGGTAGGAGTTGCGTGTGGGTGCGGGAGGCCCAGCTTTTTGCAGGGGGAGCAGGTTTGGTGAGCCTCGGCTGGGACTAGTCAACCCGGTGGAACCCACGGCTGCTCCTCGGCCAGGCATACCAATGGTGGCCGAGGGGTTAATACGAGGGTTCATGGTGAGAATCCCTCTGGTGGAAAAGGAAAAAGCGAACAGGTTGGCTCGAGTTCAATCTGAGCCTCAGTCACTATGCTGCTGGTTAGAATCTATGCCTCAGTGATTGACGGGAAGCCGAGTTCAAATACCGGCTGGGAGACGTCGCCGTGTGTAGCGGAAGTGGAGTGACGGCACTGGTCGGAGTCACGTGGCCTGGGTTAAGTCCTCGGGTAAGCGGTGGTGCCCCCATTCCACGCAGTTGCAGGCTCAACGGTGCTGTAGTTGACATGCATTATTACAATCCTAATAATCATCGGACAGACAGGTAGAACATGGACTAAATCAATAGCACGTTGATCGACGTATGCTAACCGATGCGGGAAGCAAGGAGAACCCATGTTTCAGGCGATAACCCTTCGTCTGAGCAATAAGAGCACTTTGTTACCCCTCTTTTGCTCCAACGAAGCGTTAACACCGGAAACGTCAGCTTCTCCTTGGTTCCTATAACAATTAGCATACCTCAACCCCAATCCTCGATTTCATCCATTGTTAGAACATTTCAACATTCCATGACAACTTGCGACTTTCAAAATGACGTAATCCGCCTCAGAATGCTCATATTCATGCATTTTCACACCTGCTGGACGAATTACTGTTTCAATTTCAAATTTGAAGCCTTCCATCTCATTTATGGGTAGGAGTGCATTGTATTTTGCCAGTCACATTTATGTTCGCCTCATTCAATTTCAAATTTTTAAACACAAATTCCCAGTCACGCCATTCAATTTCAAACTAAATGTTATGCAGCGACGTCAGGCTTGACTTGGTGAATTCGAAATCAAAACGGTTGCAATATTCTTCACCTCTGCCACCGAAGGCGGATAGTAGTTATGTTTTCACGCACATCTGTCTGGTTGTCTGGCTCTGTGACCAGGATATCTCAAAAGGTAGATTAATTCGGACAAAGCTTGGTGGACAGGTTAGCCTGGTGTTGGCTTAGCGGTTAGGGTGCCGGCTCGGGGATCCTAGGTTATAATCCCGGTCGATCGCTGAATTAACACCAGGGGGGTTGACTCAGCCTGTCATCCTTCCGAGGTTGGAAAATTGAGTACAAGCTCACTGGTAATTCCCTGCGTGTCGCAAAAGGCGACCAACAGGGTTGGCGGCAGCAAGGGCATCTGGTCATAAACATTGCTTCAAAAAAGGGGACCACGGTGCCTGAAAAAAGGCCAACTTCTAAAGGCGGTTGTTGGTGGACAGGTTGGGTGTGTGGCAAGGAAGAATTGATTGCATTTTGGTGACGATTCAAATCCGGATCCGGCCATGAGAGTTCTTTTAAAAATCTAAGTGATTCTTCGCCATTGAGCGATATGGCCAAAAACGATATATAGCATACATAAAACAACAACATGCATTTTAAGGCCATTTTCCCTGCTAGAGCAGGGGTTAGCCTTGCGGTCCCCATGACAATCTTCTCCATTTTGCCCTATTTTCTGCATCTCCCCTTGTTAACCCCCTTGCCCGCATTTCTTCTTCCACCATCTTTAGCCAAGTCTTTCTCGGGCTTCCCCATCCTCTACTTCCTTCTACATTAATTTCCATCACTCTTCTCAACCAGTCACTTTCATCCTTCCTCAACACATGACCAAACCATCTCAACCTGTTCCTCTTCACAGCATCCATCACAGGATCTATTCCCATCATCTTTAGCGATTCATCATTTGTCTTCCTCTCTCTTAACGATACTCCGCACAACCACCGAACCATTCGCATTTCCACCCTTCGTTGCTGCTCTACATTCATTACCCATGTCTCGCTCCCATAAATCATAACACTTCTCACACATGCAGCATACACCTTTCCCTTCAGCTTCAACGACACTCCCCTCCTCATCAGCACGCCACTCAGTCCCAGAAACTTCTTCCATGCACATCTCACTCCAGCAACCGTTGCCGAGTCTGATCCACCTTCTCCATTCAGCATGTCTCCTAGGTAACAAAATGTTTTCACACCTTCCAGCTTCATGCCGTCTCCAAGATCCAACTCAACATTTCCTCCATCTGCAGCTCCCTCTGTGCACACCTTACACTTGAATGTAGCTGCCACACTGGTAGCTGCCAAAAACGATATATAGCATGATATTTCAAAAAGTTGTGGCCTGCTTCTGGAAAAATATGGTGGATGGGTTGGGAAAGTAACAAGAACAAGCCGATTAGATTTTGGTTCAGGTCCAAATCCAGATCCGGCCCATCATTGGGATACAAAACAAACTGTTCAGCCTGGCGGAGGTATGTGCTCTACCGAGTGCCATTCTAGAATTACTTCACGTTATGCCTTTTATCCTAATATGGAACCACTGGATAGTGTGTGCATACACACGCACACCTCCTCTCCTCTCTGCCCTGCCTTGACCACAATATTTCTCCACTTCCCTCTGTCTTCAGCCAATAGTCTGTATACATGCATATATACACTGTATGGTGGGTGACACTCACCATTTGCATTGCTAGACTGCCACGGCATTCATGAACCATGTCATAAATATCTGACTTCAACACTGCCTGATCGGGGCTGGTGAGGAAAGACAATGTGCTCGAGCTGGCTGCTGTCGCAAATGACGCGTACGCACCTTTGGTTGGAATTTGAAAGCACATGTTGTGAATTCCAGTGCACATTCATGAATTTGAATGCCCAAATACCAACAGCTGCTGACGAGTGAAATTGAATGCAGTTCGTGCAACCTTAAAATCGACTACGTTTAAGGAAGTCAAATGCGGATAAAATGAAACTGAACAACCATTTTAGATATTTGCATGATCGCATCGAGGAGTATTCCTTTTCAAATGAAATGGAATGATCATGCAGTCAAATTGAATGCCAAAACATAAAAATGGCCGGGAAAACCTATATTGATCATTTCAGTCCGATTTTCATTCAGGAACCGAACAATTATGTTTAACCATTGCAAAATTGCCACTCTTTAGTCTAAATGCTCAAAAATTATGTTCAAAAGACAAATTTCGTGCCAGCATCGGTAGGTTAAACGTACCCGTGAGCAGAACCGACTCACTGTAAACACAATCACAGCGCATGCACAAAAGGCCCCGTTTGACATTCGTACGCCATTTTGAAAGTTGCGTATCACCACAAAATCTACCGATGCTGTCACTCATGCACGTGTCTGCCATCATCAGCACCAAAAACAATCTGTGCACAGAGCTTTACAAAATTAAAATAATCTTACCATCGTGGCAACCTCCACAGCACAGTCAGAGCAAGGTATCAAAAGGACACTCTTGCTCGACTGGAGCGGCCACGCGACACAGGTGATGCGACCCGTGAAAAAACAGAAAAACAAATACTGCATGGGCGTAATTAGAAGGAACCCGAAGAAGTAAAGATGGAGTCATCAGCAGGAACCTGGATAGGATTCAGGTTTCAGCCGTTACTCGACGACCCTCAAACCCATCCAGGTGCAGCCAAGTGAACATAACAGAAGAATTTCTGCAAGAATTCGCTTCTCATTGGACAGATGGATAAAGATTACCGAGCTTGATTATCTTGCGATATAAAGAGTACCGAGCTTGCAGCAAAGCAAAAGCAATAAAGAGCAAACGCGAGCACCGAGCTTGCAGCGCTCGCTCACTTTGTGGTCCATAAAGACTTGCACCGAACTGCGATAATTGACCAGAGGGCGACGGCGACCCCAGCATCTGAGGTGACAAGGGGAAATAAAAACAAAATACAGTTAGTCATGCCTGGATAATTAAATAAACAAAATCCCCGCGCAAGGAAATAAATAAACAAAGCAGCACAGCTCACACCTCCTTGTCCGGCCGGTGAAACACAGAAGACTGATTGAAGTAGAGGTTTGGCTCAAAGTCGCCTTCGCCTTCATCTCCAAACCGCTTCTTCGGTAGTGTGAACATACTTCCACCGTTACCTGCCTGTGCCAGTCGCATGCAGGTGTAAAGCAACATTTCAGTGACACACCGAAAACCAACTCCATGCACAGCCTGACGTGGCCCGCAGGACAGCGTCTTTGGGTATCAAGTAGCGCACAGCTTTGGATATCAGGTAGCGCACAGCTTTGGATATCAGTTAACGCACAGCTTTGGATATCAGGTAACGCACAGCTTTGGATATCAGGTAACGCACAGCTTTGGATATCAGGTAACGCACAGCTTTGGATATCAGGTAACGCACAGCTTTGGATATCAGGTAACGCACAGCTTTGGATATCAGGTAACGCACAGCTTTGGATATCAGGTAACGCACAGCTTTGGGTATCAGGTAACGCACAGCTTTGGATATCAGGTATCGCACAGCTTTGGATATCAGTTAACGCACAGCTTTGGGTATCAGGTAACGCACAGCTTTGGGTATCAGGTATTGCACAGCTTTGGGTATCAGGTATTGCACAGCTTTGGGTATCAGGTATTGCACAGCTTTGGGTATCAGGTATTGCACAGCTTTGGGTATCAGGTAACGCACAGCTTTGGATATCAGGTAACGCACAGCTTTGGGTATCAGGTAACGCACAGCTTTGGATATCAGGTAACGCACAGCTTTGGATATCAGGTAACGCACAGCTTTGGATATCAGGTAACGCACAGCTTTGGATATCAGGTAACGCACAGCTTTGGATATCAGGTAACGCACAGCTTTGGGTATCAGGTAACGCACAGCTTTGGATATCAGGTAACGCACAGCTTTGGATACAAGGTATTGCACAGCTTTGGATATCAGGTATTGCACAGCTTTGGATATCAGGTAACGCACAGCTTTGGATACAAGGTATTGCACAGCTTTGGATATCAGGTATTGCACAGCTTTGGATATCAGGTAACGCACAGCTTTGGATATCAGGTATCGCACAGCTTTGGGTATCAGGTAGCGCACAGCTTTGGGTATCAGGTAGCGCACAGCTTTGGGTATCAGGTAACGCACAGCTTTGGGTATCAGGTAACGCACAGCTTTGGGTATCAGGTAACGCACAGCTTTGGGTATCAGGTAACGCACAGCTTTGGGTATCAGGTAACGCACAGCTTTGGGTATCAGGTAACGCACAGCTTTGGGTATCAGGTATTGCACAGCTTTGGGTATCAGGTATTGCACAGCTTTGGGTATCAGGTATTGCACAGCTTTGGGTATCAGGTAACGCACAGCTTTGGGTATCAGGTATTGCACAGCTTTGGGTATCAGGTAACGCACAGCTTTGGGTATCAGGTAATGCACAGCTTTGGGTATCAGGTAACGCACAGCTTTGGGTATCAGGTAACGCACAGCTTTGGGTATCAGGTATTGCACAGCTTTGGGTATCAGGTATTGCACAGCTTTGGGTATCAGGTAACGCACAGCTTTGGGTATCAGGTATTGCACAGCTTTGGGTATCAGGTAACGCACAGCTTTGGGTATCAGGTAACGCACAGCTTTGGGTATCAGGTAACGCACAGCTTTGGGTATCAGGTAACGCACAGCTTTGGGTATCAGGTAACGCACAGCACCGACTATTTATATTATACATTTCAACGAAATTTGAAGGTAGACGTGCGCGCGCGCAACTAAAACACGTGTCTTTTACTCTCAAGGTTCTACCAAAACACGAGGGGATGCAAGTAAACCTTCACAACAAAGTCCGTAACCATCCACGTCCTTCCTACATGGTCGACCTATCAGTTGACAAATCCGTCTGGACACGAACAGACGCACTACACAACCCGAGGTGGTAAACAGACTGAAGCGAACGGAACACACACCGAGAGCAGCATTAAATAACAAAATCGAGGACGAGAGCAAATTCAAAATTAGGACTGCAGACAAAAATGAAGGAAAAAAAAAAATGAAGAACAAAGATAAGAGAAGATCAGAAAAATAACATACCGTTCCAGGCCAGACCTAAGCTGGTAGGCCGCAAAATGGAACCACCTCGAAGCACTCTCTCTCTGGATAGCCAAATCATACACTTAGAATTATGTCCTTTGTTGCTAAATGAAATGCCATTTATTTCAAGTCTGACAACATTTACAACACAGAGCTTGAGATCGACCATTGGCTATCACTTTTCATGAATCACAGAACGCAGTGACAAATAAGGTGGAACAACAGCCACACTTTACTAAATCCGATTATATACCTTCAATACTACCACAGCTGATTTTGTTGTAATTTAACTCCCATCGCAAAAATCCTGTCGGAGAATAAAAGGAAAAAAGAAAATAGATCAGAAACATTAATGACCAAGATAGAGGGAATAGTCCCGATTAGAGCGATTTAAATATATAAACGAGAGAGTTCATCGAACATCTTACACCACGCAGACTTGAGAGGAAAAATAATATGGGCGGGGTCTGTGAGCGGTGAATTTTATTGGTCGAGATGATGTAAATGCCATAATATTTTCTCTGCTACACTGCTAAACAAAAGGTTTATGAAAGTGCCAAAAAGGCAATTTGTGTTCTCCAGTGTTCAAACATGGAATTAAATTTAAACAAAATAAAGATTTTAAAGGTTGTAAAAAAAAAAAAAACTCGGATATTTACCGCCATTGATGCAGCATCTTTTACATCACCTTATTTAACACATTGCATTGGTGACGTAGGGTTCCTGTTTGGAATGATTTTCAATTTGTTTGACTGACAGACTAAAAAAATCTCACTCCGCTCTACACATGCACAATCGGGACAAATTCAGTGCTAAAGTACTGTGAACCTACAGGTTCCTTTTCTGATTCGTGCTCAAAATATAACATTAAATATGAATTTAGTTGTTGCTCGATCATAAACGGACGTTTGGGGTGTGTGTGTGTGTGTGTGTGTCAGAGAGACAGAGAGAGAGTGTGTGTGTGTGTGTGTGTGTGTGTGTGTGTGTGTGTGTGTGTGTGTGTGTGTGTGTGTGTGTGTGTGTGTGTGTGTGTGTGTCTGATTGATTGTTATTTCCGTATTCAGGTTTCAGAAGATGGAACAGAGTCCTCCCAGGTCTTGAAGTATCCGACCCCGTTTCCCTAAGGGATCATCGATTCATGGACCAAGGTCTGAAGTTTTCTTTTTCTCGAAGTTTTGTTCCTGGGACCCTTTTCAGGATCGGCACCGAGCCCCAAAACAGCTTCCAACTGTCGTGTTAGTCTGTATTAATATTCCCAGTGATGGTTCTGAATATATCCATGAGGTTCTTCATCGTCGTTCCCATTACTCCAATAATTATCACTAGTACAATTTCAGTGTTCTTCAACCTCCAAGATATTTTGACTTCATTTTTAAGGTCCCAGTATTTGTTCATTTTCTTGATTTCTGTGTTGTTTAGGCCAAAATAGCTGGGGACTGAAACCTAAATTAGCAATGCTGTCTTTTATTTTCTGTGCCTCAGTACTATATTCTGTCACAATGATTTGGTCTCTATGTTCACACTTGATGGGATCACAAGGTCGTACGTGAGTGAGCATTATTTCCTTCTTTTCAGTGATTGCTTTTGGTTCATGTTTCCACGGATTTTCTGGAACTAGGATATTGAGACTTTTTCAGATGTGCTATTGGATTACTCAACATACTTTGTTGTGCCTTTGGATGTACAGCTGATTTGACATGAGTTTTTTTTACATCCTGATAGGAGGTGGCTCGTACTTTCGGTTTCTACCTTGCAGAACGTACACTTCTCTGATTGACTCAGTCCTGCCATTTTCGTAAAGTCAATGGTGTCGTGTCCTTGGTGTTGGGAATTTATTATGATTTGTTCTCCATCTCAGTTGAGCTGACCTCTTCTTAGCTATTCCAAAGAGCCTTCTTTGTCTACTCCCAATCTGTCCAACTCTTTTGTGCATCTCCATGCCCTTTTATCATTCGGTGTATCAGTTTTCGGCGTATATATCTTGATAGTGATGGCATATACCGTGCACATGTGCATGTGCAGCATGCCAGCACTCACGCGCTCAGTCGCACACCGTTCACCAGTTGGGTTAAAAGGAGTGTCCACTCTCCAGACAGCTCACCACATCCAAGTGGCAAGCACCAGTCTTACCAAAAGTGGGAAACAACTTTATTCAAACCATGTCACACATTTGTGCTGAGTCGCTGTCAGGGAAACTTAGCCCCTGGTCTGTAACCCTGTGCATGTCCAGACCTGATAAAATATTTCATGATGATTGAAATATGGCAGTTGACTTGGATTATTTGAACGCCATCAATAACTGCATTCCAGTATATCATGGCATTTTTTAAAAAGGAAAACATAAAAATTACTGTATCCAAAAAGACAGTAAATGAGGTTAACAAGTTATGTTTCATTTTAATGTACGTAATAAATATACAAGTAAATTATTAAAATATCTTTACTTGTTCCTTCCTTTCATACATGTACTGATGTCCAATCACCAGACTGGCTTATAAGGCTGCATTTGAGTGTTTTTAATATCTTCATGAAGACCACAAACATTCCCAAAGTGGTCTCATTCGGACATATCAATTATGAGAATTCAGCCACAAAAAGAAGCCCCGTGTGCCTAAATTGGCCCAAAAAATATCTGATGGTTCTTCAATGCCATCAAGTGTTATTCGATATTTGGATAATCATCCAGAGAAGTAAGTTTATCTTTCCATTCTTATTAAAATTCTTCTTCATCTCTGATTTATCTGTTGATCAATCTTGATTCTTGATCTCTGATTATCAATTTGGATTCAGACTAGGTCACTCTACTCTGGACATGCTGCTTCTGCTGTCTCAACAATGGATGGAGGTCCTCAATGTCAAACAGGAAATTAGAGCTGAATTAAATCTGGAACAAACTCCCTCACTCTCTTCAATCCCACTCCACACTCCAGGTCTTTAAAACAGCTGTTCACCACCATCTCTTATCTTCCCCCATCCAAAACCTTGATCTTTTCTACCCCCGCTAATTCACCCCAGATCCACTTTTCTGAAATACCGACTTCTTTCCTGGAAGTCCTAGCAGTGTCCATGTGGTTTTTTTTAACCTCTCCCACCGCCCCCCCCCCAACCCCTCCTCATACGCCTCCTCCCCCCAAGCCCTCTACCTCCCACAGATCTCCCGATGTCCCTGCTCTCAAATGTTGTACTTGTGTGCTTCCCCCCTCTCCCCATCTTGTCTCCCGCTCCCTTTATTTTGTCTTATGTGTCGGTTTTTTTTTGTCATTAAAGTTAGCTCTTACACGAGCCTCGATGTTGTATACAAAAAAAGAAAATTATGTATGACAACAAGGCCCACTGAGACCTGCCTAGCCTACGTGCTCTGGCATAGGACAAGCAAACCAATGGTTGGCCACAGCTCGAAGAGCACGTGAAAACTCTTTTGTCCAGAACTGTGACGAAAAAGATTTTTTTAAACCCTTCTCTATTGCTCCTGTGCTTCTTTGCTTTTCACCCTGACATTTACCATCTGCTTGGGAATCAGCAGACATCACAGCATTACATTGAAAGGTGCAATAACGGATCCCCTTAAGTACAGACCAATTAGCTTACTTCCAATCAGATCAGCAAGGTCATCGATTCCATCATCACTGTGGACATAAAAAAAGGAGAAAAAGCCATAAAATGTCATAGTCCCGGTGCTTTTAGAAATTTTGCGGTATGGAGTTAAAGGCCGCCAGTCGGCCATCTTTGGGTGACAAAACAAAATCTTCTGCATATGTATACTCATGTATTGTCTTTATGCCAAGTTTGAACAAAATCGGTCCATGCATGTCCGAGAAATGGATGGGGACACGTTTAAGTAACAAAATGGCTGCCAGTCGGCCATATTGGATTTGATCTTGAAAAAAAATGACGTGCATATGTATTGTTACGGGGTCCTCACCGATCCCCTGGTCTCGGTAAACCTCCGAACCCCGAGAGGAACCCCGGCAGAAAAATATATTACCCTGTGTTGAAAATCAATAGTGAAACCACACCAATGATTATAAATGAACAAACTTGTATTATAAATCACACCCAGGTAATACGGTACAGTAAATGGCCATTCAGAGTGCACTCCATATACATATATCTTATACTAGTACCCGACTGCAAAGCCACAATGAGCCGGCGAAGCCAAAGCCTCTTGCCACTATTTTACCCATCTCTGTGGCATCAGTAGGTTAGGTAGTTGGTAGTAGGTAGGTGTAGTAGGTACCGTCGGTGTAGTAGGTGTAGTAGGTGTAGTAGGTACCATTTGCATTCTGGATGAGATTAAAATTTATAAAATTTACTTCTTGATTAATTCGGTGAATTCCGTCTCAACTTCGGATATTTCCGGCCGTGAAAAACTATCCCCGACGGCCGCGAGATTTCTAAAAAATAATTCTTCATCAATTTTAGAATATTTGACGCCGTTTTCACCCTCCGAAACACGTAATAAGCTTTTTTTAAATATTTTTCAAATGCTCGAATCTCATTGGTTCCGGTGTTTGGTGACGATTTTCGTTGAAGATAACGAGGTTGGTCTTAACGTATTTTAATTACAAATTAGAGGTGCATTAGATTGTGAATCAAACAAAGACGGGTGAAACAAACTCCTATTGAACTTTTTCGCAATTGTTTTATGCATTAAAATGCTCGAATCTCATTGGTTCCGGTGTTTGGTGACGATTTTCGTTGAAGATAACGGGGTTGGTCTTAACGTATTTTAATTACAAATTAGAGGTGCATTAGATTGTGAATCAAACAAAGACGGGTGAAACAAACTCCCATTGAACTTTTTCGCAATTGTTTTATGCAAACTTCCGCATCCGGAAGATGGCGGCCTCCATTGCGTGATTTGGTTTTAGAAATACTTTTTCAAATGCTCGAATCTCATTGGTTCTGGTGTTTGGTGACGCTTTTCGTTGAAGATAACCAGGCCCGGGCAGGCCGAGGTTGGTCTTAAAGTATTTTAATTATAAATTAGAGGTGCATAAGATTGTGAATCAAACAAAGACGGGTGAAAGAAACTCCTATTGAACGTTTTTCAATTTGTTATGCATACCTCCGCATCCGCAAGATGGCGGCCTCCATTGCGCTTCGGAATTCTCAAGCCAAGGGATACAGCATAATCTGGTTTTCGACATAATACGTATGCGTTTATTGACAACACCGGCTTCACCGGCTATAAATAAAGTCAAGTGACTCACGGCTCCGCCAGCCAATGAACGGACACTCCTCAATGTCTCTACAGCTTTTCCCAAGGCGAATGGGATTCGCTCCAGCGGTGGAAGCCCGAATCTCGCTCTCCCGCCGATATACGAAGCGGGTACAGTGGGCAAGGGTGCTCTTCCCGCCAAACTGTACAACGGCGCCCTCCAGAGACGCACCTCCACCGCTCCCTCAGCAAACCGCAACGTAATTGGAGACGAAGCGGTCTCACCCACTCATCCCCGACATACGGTGGGATGTTGGGGAGAAGACGGCACGAAGCAAACCTTCACAGGTCCGAAGCACGGGGTTCAAGATGGCTGATGGCTCTGGCTTGCCGATGCGTCGAGGCGAGGATTCGTCGGAATCTCAGCGCCCCAAATCTGTCTACGCAGATTTCTCCCCTCCAGCGAATATTCGTATCGCCGGATGTCCCTTCCAGGAACTCAAAATCCCCTCGCGGCTGTCAGAGTGTCAGTAGACCTGGCTCGTTGTCGTTACGGAGCGCTGACGTCACCGTCTTACCCGACTTTTGCGCACTGCTTCTTCCTCTTCCTTCTCGTCTTCCGGCTCGGTGTCCTGTATCATTTAAAGTTAGCCTTTTTAACTTTAAGTAATCGTTCCTGAATAATAAGCCGTTTGAAGATAATAATAGTACAAAATATCAGCACTACGTCAAGTGGGTGAAAACCACAATAACGGAAGTCACGAACCCGTAACAGTATTCCATCATTCATTATCTTTTTGCCAAGTTTGAACAAGATCAGTAAAAGCATCTCCAGGAAATGGTTGAGGACGTGATCAATATCGGGTTTTTTGCAACTAAAATGACCGCCAATCTACCAGACGGCCATCTTTGATCAGATCGCAAAGTAAAGTGAGACGCATGTACATGCCTTCGTGTACAGTGCTTGTGCCAAGTTTTAACAAAATCGGACCATGCCTGTTCAATAAATGTTTGGGAAATGTTTAAGTAACAAACTGGCTGCCAGTCGGCCATCTTGGATCTGATCTCGAAAGAAAATGACACGCATATGTAAGCGATCAGTCATTATCTGTGTGCCAAGATTGAACAACATCGGTAAATGCATGTCTGAGAAATGGTTGAGGATGTGTTCAACATTGGGAGCTTTTACAACTAAAATGGCCACAACCAAGTCGGCCATGTTTGATCGCATTGTGAAACAAAATGATGTGCATATGTATACCATCATGTATTGTCTTTGTGCCAAGTATGAACAAAATCGGTCCAAACATCTCCGAGATATGGTTGCGGACACACACACACGCACACACGGACAGACCAGACCAGACCCAATCCATAAGCCCTGTTTCGGATTAAGTCCAAAGGGGCCTAATAATTCCTTTTCTCAAATGACCTCATCTCAGATCATCAATTCAGATTCCGGAAAGGTCACTCTACCTTGAACCTGCTGCTCCTACTCTCCAGCAATTGTTTGGAGGCCAACAATGTCAGACATGAGATCATGGTCGTCTCTCGGCATATCTCGACCTTTCGATACAATCTACCATCCTGCCTTACTCTCCAAACTCTCTGCCTATGGAACCCAAGGCCAGCTCCACACATGGATTACTGACTTCCTCCACTCTTGTAGCCAACATGTGGCTCTGAACAGAATCTGTCTGTCTGTGTCTGTGTCTGTGTCTGTCTCTGTCTCTGTCTCTCTCTCTCTCTCTCTCAAGGCTGGAATACCCAAGGCAGTGTTCTGGGCCTCATCCTATTCCTCACATTCATCAATGATCTCTCCGGCTCTCTGGAAAATCCTCTCTATCTCTTTGCTGATGACTCCACCCTCTTCTGTGACATCCTTCATCCTTCGGACAGGCAGCAGCCTCTTTGCTCTCTTCAGATCCTGATGTTAAATTACAAACTGGTCAAACACTTGAAATATATATTTTAACCGTGGGAAATTCCACACACTCAATCTTTTAACCGTGGGAAATTCCACACACTCAATCTTTTATTTTAACCGTGGGAAATTCCACACACTCAATCTTTTAACCGTGGGAAATTCCACACACTCAATCTTTTAACCGTGGGAAATTCCACACACTCAATCTCTCCGAAAGGACCACAATGAAAACCCTCTTATTTTCTCATCAGCTCTTTTGAAGAAATCCAATCATTCAAACTCCTGGGTCTCACTCTCAGCCATGATCCCTCTTGGGCAAGTTGGCCTCCAAAGCCAGCTGCCGACTGGACATCCTCCGCTGTACAAAATCCTTCCTTGGCACACCTGAACTTCTGTCCACATACAAGGCCTTCACCGGCAGCTTGATGAAGTACTGCTTTCCTCTCTGTGCTGGCGCCCCTGCCTCACACCTTGCTCAGCTTGACGTCCTGGAAACCAAGGTCTTCAAGATCAATGGAATCACCCACAAAAAATCTGAGTTTATTGGGCAATGACTTCTCCATCGCCGACAGGTCAGTGGTCTCCATGTCTTCCTTCGCCTCATTTCTGGTCTTGCACCCTGCTGTGTCCCCCCCCAGGTATCTGCAGGGTGTACGAGGTCTACCAGCAAACCTCTTAGAGTAAACCTCCCAAAATCCAGAATCACTGCTCACCTCCACTCATTAATTCCTCTTTTTCCCACCTGTGGATCAAACTTCCATACACTCTTCAATATCAATCTTCGCTCCAGGTATTCAAGACAGCTGTTCTCCACCATCTTAGATCACCCCCTCCCCCCCCCCCCCGCCCCATCCAAAACCATGTTATTTTCTAAACCCATTAAACCAATCTATCCACCCCCAAATTTTCCTCCTGTATAATCCATCTTGTCCACCCCTTGCGTTCTCCCCTACCCCTCATCGTTACCCGCACCTCTTGTTCCTTCCTCCCTACTCTTGGCATTTCCACCTTCTCTTTCTGATGTTATTTTTGGTATGGTGCGTCCTGATCCGTTCTGTGTTCTCGCTCTTCTATGAGCCTTGACTCTGTACTCAAAAAATAGCTACAAATCCGGCAATATTAAATTCTCGCAAAGTTACCTGCAGTAGCCAGGCAACTCAGAATTCCTTTGCTGACGGGAATATTAAGAAATGAGGGAGAGAGAGAGGTAGGGGACAGAGTGGGAGGAGGGGAGGAAGGAGGGAGGGGGAGAGCAGGATGGACAAGGAGAACGGTGAGAGAGGAAGCAGGAGGAGGGGTGGTGGGGAAGGGTAAGCAGGAAGCAGGAAAGAGAGAGGGAAGCAGGAGGAGGGGTGAGCAGGGAGCAGGAGGGAATTGAAAGGAGCAGGAGGAGACGTAAGTGGGGATTAGCAGAAGGAAGAGGGGTTAGCGAGGACCAGGAGGAGGGGTGAGCGAGGACCAGGGGGTGGGGTAAGCGAGGCCCAGGAGGTGGGGTGAGCGAGGCCCAGAGGGTGGGGTGAGCGAGGCCCAGAGGGTGGGGTGAGCGAGGCCCAGGAGGTGGGGTGAGCGAGGCCCAGGAGGTGGGACGAGTGAGGACCAGGAGGTGGGGCGAGTGAGGACCAGGAGGTGGGGGGAGCGAGGACCAGGTGGTGGGGTGAGCGAGGCCCAGGAGGTGGGGTGAGCGAGGCCCAGGAGGTGGGGTGAGCGAGGCCCAGGAGGTGGGGTGAGCGAGGAGGCAGGAGGTGGGGTGAGCGAGGAGGCAGGAGGTGGGGTGAGCGAGGAGGCAGGAGGTGGGGTGAGCGAGGAGGCAGGAGGTGGGGTGGGCGAGGAGGCAGGAGGAGGGAACAGGTGTGTTGCATTACCAATAAGCTTGAAGAGCGCTCGCCAAGTGGCTTAAGCACTCAAGGTAGCATTCCAACGAAATCGTTGATAAGGAGTGGCTCTGACTTGGGAGTGTGTGTGTGTGTGTGTGTGTGTGTGTGTGTGTGTGTGTGTGTGTGTGTGTGTGTGTGTGTGTGTGTGTGTGTGTGTGTGTGTGTGTGTGACTATAAACCCTCGTATTGGTGCGTTGCTGCATGGCGGGAAGAATGGCAGGTGTGGGGTCTGAGATCATGTTTCCTGGAATTCTAAGAATAAGAAAGCGAATATAATTTATGAACAAAGCGATAGACGCCAATCTGTGTTTGGCAGCAAGGATTTGCGTTCTGGAAGAAATGTCAAATTTTTTTGGAGACAAAGAAAGGAATATTTCCAGAATGACGACCACCTGGTAAACAGAAGGGCATAACGAGGATTTCATGGGGAATTAAGGGGGGAATTAGGGCTTATTTAGTGTAGAGGAGAGGAAGGGCGGAGAGCCCAAAGGGAGGAAGTGCAACTGTTGAGAGGAAAAAAGAATTACAGGAAGGGAGAAATTAGAAAAAAACATTGAACAGGAATGCCAGGAATGTAAATAAGAAGATGGAAGCTAACGTGGATGGAGTGAAGGCTATAATAAATAAATAATTACAGGAAGTGAAACATGGTTTGTAATTGGAGGACAAGACAAAAACTGTTTAACATGTACAAATATAATGATTAATGATAATGATATACGACGTATCACACACTTTAATACAGAGCTATTGATGTGTCCGAAACCGTTTTTTGGCATTATGGGAAATTATGGCATAATGGGTTATGCTGGGGGGTTTGCCATTGCCTTCACAACATCCAATCAAGGCAGGAATTTGTACTTTGTTGAAGATGCTGGAGATAACGTGCCCACTCTTTGTGAAGGACATCATGAGATCTTTAAAGTCCAACTAATGCTGGCAGTGGTAGACGGGACGTCCGGTGAAACGTCCATCGGATGGATGGCACGATCGCACGAACCCTGATGATGACAAACACTGATGAAGACGAACGCATAATTTCCCATAATTTCAACTGTCACCATGCCAGCTGGCTGGGTGTGGGTTCATCTCTCACCAGCCATGGCACCTCAGCAAAGGACTTCTGCGACTCATTGGGACTGACACAATCTGTCAATTTCCCGACCCGGATCTCAGTCAATGGAGTATCTTCTCTTCTGGACTTGGTTATGACTAACTTCCCTGCAAATGTCTGCTGCTCTTCTTCTGCTCCAATCGGTTCTTCTGATCATGTGCTTGTTAAAGTGGACATCTCTCTGGACATTCTCAGAGAGCCTCCTCAGCGCCGACGAGTCTGGCATTTCACTCAGGCTGACTGGCACGGTCTGCAAGCAGCCATCAATCATCTGGATTGGTCTCCCATCTCCACTGCCTCTGACATCAATTCTTCCTGGGAATTCTTCCAAAGCAAACTGCTCTGTCTCATGCACAGATTTATCCCTTCTCGTCTTCAGTTGTCTTACCCTTCCTCCCGTCAATGGTACACTGAATCTTGTGGTGAGGCAGTTGCCCTGAAACAACTTGCCTTTGCCTCTTGGAAGGCTAATCCAACTGAAGGCAATCTCAGTTCCTTCCACCAAGCTCGAAACAAGTGTGTTTCTACCCTCAGGAGTGCCAGGAAGCACTATCTCTCCACACTCAAGATTGAACTCTCAAACCTGTCTCCTTCCTCCAAATCCTGGTGGAGTCTGGTCAAATCCGTTTCTGGTGTTTGTTCCCCCTCCATCCCCTCCCTTACCTCAAATGGCTACACAGTTGACATTGCACGTGACAAAGCCGAATGCCTCAACTCTGTGTTTGCCTCAAAATCTTGTGTCCCAAACCCATCTCTCTCTGTTCCCACCTTTCCCAGTCGAACCCAACTGCTCCTGGACTCTGTGTCCTTCTCTCCTGACAAGGTGGAGGAGTTTTTATCAAACCTCGACTCTGATTCTGCAACTGGACCAGATGGCATCAGCCCTCGGGTCCTAAAATCCTGCTCTGCCGCTCTATCTCACCCTCTCTCTGTTCTCTTCACCCTCTCTTTTGCTCACGGTCAACTGCCATCTGCTTGGAAATCTGCCAACATCACCGCTTTGCACAAAAAAGGTTCAAAAACAGATCCTAGCAACTACAGACCAATCAGCCTTCTCCCAATTATCAGCAAAGTCATGGAATCCATCATTGCTTCGGATATGAAATCTTTCCTCTTCTCCAATGGCTTGATCTCTGAGCATCAATTTGGTTTCAGACCAGGTCACTCTACTCTGGACATGCTGCTTCTGCTGTCTCAACAATGGATGGAGGACCTCAATGTCAAACAGGAAATTAGAGCCGTCTCCCTCGACATATCACGTGCCTTCGACACAGTCTGGCACCCCGCTCTGCTCACCAAACCCTCCTCCTTTGGTATCCATGGAAATCTCCACGCATGGCTGGCTGACTTCCTCTCTAGTCGTCAACGTGTCGCCCTGAATGGGGTTCTCTCATCTCCTCTTCCTGTTCAGGCTGGAGTTCCCCAAGGCAGTGTTCTGGGCCCTGTGCTTTTTCTGGTCTTCATCAATGATCTCTCTGACTCTCTTGAAAATCCTCTCTATCTCTTTGCTGATGACTCCACTCTCTGCCGCTCCATTCCTCTTCCCTCAGATCGGCAGTCTGCAGCCTCCTCACTCTCTGAAGACTTTGACAAAATCACAGACTGGTCAAACAAGTGGAACATGTCTTTCAATCCTGACAAATCTCACACTCTTACTATGTCTCTCCGAAAAGACCGACTGGAGAACCCTCCCATCTACTTTCTCAACAATCCTCTCCAAGAAGTTCTGTTGCTCAAGCTTTTGGGTCTCACTATCTGCCATGATCTTTCTTGGGAAAACCACATTTCCAAGCTGGCCTCCAAAGCCAATCGCCGACTGGGCATCCTCCGTCGTGCGAAGTCCTTCCTCGGCACACCTGAGCTCCTCACCACATACAAGGCTTTCATCCGCAGCTCAATGGAATACTGTTCTCCCCTCTGGGCCGGTGCTCCTGCCTCACACCTAGCTCGTCTTCACGCTGTTGAAACCAAAGCTTTCAGAATTATTGGAATCTCCCACGATGAAGCTATCTCTGAGGGCCTTTCACTCACTCACCACAGGCAGGTAGGTGGTCTTTCTGTCTTCTACCGACTCCTGTCCGGCCTTGCTCCCCCAGCTCTTTCTGTGCTCTGTCCCCCAAATATTCCTACAGGTCGCACAAGATCTGCCAGGAACCCTCTGATGGTTAAACTGCCGAAATCTCGGCTCTCTGCTCACCTTCACTCTTTCATTCCTCTTTTCTCCCACCTCTGGAACAAACTCCCTCACTCCCTTCAATCCCACTCCTCCCTCCAGGTCTTTAAAACAGCTGTTCACCACCATCTCTTATCTTCCCCCATCCAAAACCTTGATCTTTTCTACCCCCGCTAATTCACCCCAGATCCACCTTATTTGAAATTCCAACTTCTTTCCTGGAAGTCCTGGCCGTGTCCATATGTTTTATACCTCTCCCACCCCCCCCCCCCTTCCCATCCCCCCGCTCCCCCAAAGCCCTCGCCCTCTCTCAGATCTCTCGATGTCTCCATGTCTCTCGGTCCCTGCTCTCAAATGTTGTGTTTGTGTCCTTCCCCCTCTCTCCCCATCTTGTCTACCGCTCCCGATGTTATATGTTTTTGTGTCGATTTGTCTTTCTGTGTGATTAATGTTCGCTCTTTCACGAGCCTCGATCTTGTATACAAAAAAAAAAAAAAATCCCCACCCCAAGGATAGCACATGTTACGCCTCACAATGGAGCGCTGAGGTAAGAACCACCAACACCACCAGAACCGCATGAAACCGCTCACAATAGTGGGCGTGGCACAAGGCTCGAGAGGCGGGGACAGGCCACGGCAGCTCGTGGCGTCGAGTTGGTGAGAAGAGTTTAATGAGAGAGATGACTCAAGTGAGGGAGCACAAGGAAGTTGAGAAGATGAGCTTGTGAAGTCAAGTAGAGTGGAGGACGATGAGCGAGTGAGTTCAAGATGAGCATCTCAGAGTGCAGCACTGCGAGAGTGTGACGAGGTTGAGCGGTGCTGAACAGATGCACATCCCCGAGATACAATGAAGCCAGACACAGTTTGCCAGACCATGTATTCCCCCCAAAGCTGTCCCCCATCGAACCACAGGACTGACCCCACATAAACATCTCGTGGGGCCAAGGTTTCTTTTGTGTCTTGTTTACCTGCCTGTTTGAATATCTGTCGTGTGAGAGGGATACGGTGACGTGATAAGCCATATCTGTCTGAATCCGTCCACCGAATGTGGACCGAGGTTAAGTTTTCACTCCTGTCTGTCTGTCTGCCTGTCTGTTTGTGAACAGAATATCTCAAAAATATTGTGGACGGATTCGGACGAAATTTCGTGGAGAGGTTGGGTATATGGCAAGGACGAAATGATTCGATTTTGGTGAAGATCCGGATCCAGATCTGACCTATCAGTGGATACAAAACGTAAAATGTTCAGCCTGGTGGAGGTTTGTGCTCTACTGAGTGTAGTTCTCGTAATATATTTTTTAATTATTTTTGTATACAAGATCGAGGCTCGTGTAAGAGATAGAAAAAAACATGGAGAGTTAATGGAGAGTTCATGCCTGAAGAACCACCTTTGGAGGCCATTTTTCCCTGCAGAGCAGGGGTTGGCCTTTTTCAGGCACCGTGGTCTCCTTTTTAAAGCAATGTTTTGCAGCCAGCAGGGGCGGATCCAGGGGGGGGGGTGCAGGGGATGCGCAACCCCCCCCCCCCTTCAATCCAGGATGAGGGTGCCAGCAGTACGAATCTGCTGAACCACAAGCAACAGCAGAAACTTCCAAGAACACACGAGATGCCGTTTCTGACGACCAATTTTTGAAAATTTCCTGGGAGATAACCCCCAGGCCCCCCCTTTATCCCCCCACCAGCGCTATACTTTCATGCAAACCCCACTGGCGTTAATTCAGCGATCGACCGGGATTCAAACCAAGGATCCTAGGATCCCAAGCCGGCACCCTAACCGCTAAGCCAACACCAGGGTGAGTCAACCCTCCTGGCATCAATTCAGCGATCGACCAGGATTCGAACCAAGGATCCTAGGATCCCAAGCCGGCATCCTAACCGCTAAGCCAACACCAGGGTGAGTCAACCCACTGGGCATCAATTCAGCGATCAACCAGGCTTCGAACCAAGGTTCCTAGGATCCCAAGCCGGCACCCTAACAGCTAAGCCAACACCAGGGTGAGTCAACCCACCGGGCATCTATTCAGCGATCGACCAGGATTCGAACCAAGGATCCCAAGCCGGCACCCTAACAGCTAAGCCAACACCGGGCTCAGGAGAGTTCATGCATGAGTCAGTTATTTTCCATTTATCCTTTCCTTTAATATTGTGTACGCGATGATTGAGTGCACATTCATTGGTCGGTTCTCACAATTTATCTATTGCTGGTGTATTAATTGTGGTCTGGGTATACAAGGACATGTGTATATATATGTATATGTATATATATATATATATATATATATATATATATATATATATATATATATATATATATTTATATATTGCTGCGGATATGGGATTTGGCCTCCATCCATATCCGCTTGTAAATATTCCCCTATTTCCCCAATACTCCCCAACTATCCCCAATCCCCCATTCCCTAGTCCCATTGTCTGTAAACAACACTCTGTAGAACCGACCTTCCCCTTTTTCCCCCATTAAATGTCGTGCCCAGGTTCACCGCATCTCACGTAGACAACTATAGGACATCTTGCTAGTTATTCTTAATCTATGTCAGTTAAGGACTCGTTTCCATTAATTCTGACTCTTCGTTGCACCAGAATGTGATTGTATGGCACCAGTAGTGAGTTTAGGACCTCCCAATACCTCCCCACAACCTCATCTCCGCATCCTCCCATCATCTCATGGAACTACAACAACAACTACAACAACAGAGGGGGGCGGCGCGGCGCGGCGCGGGGAGTGTGCGTCCTCACTCCGGCTTGGTTAGCCGCCATTGCCCATGTGCTCCGACGGGGTTACCACGCAGGGGCTCACTGTCAGCTCCTCGTCAAGGGCGGAGCCCGGTAACCCCCCGCACCCAATAAGAGGCGGCGGGCCGATTCCATCTGGGGCGGAGCTAACGAGCCGAGGGCGTGTCACTCCCCGCTGGATATACGCATCCACTTACCGGAGGTCACGTGAGATGCGCCCCCAGCTTGAGGAGAAACAGACGCCACCTCCAGCGCGACGATACCTCCCCGCATATCTGGACCGGACCGTGTGGATCCTGTCCCTGAGCCAAGGTGCACCTTGAGCCATCGATTCTGCCCTTCCTTGCCATCAATCCCTGTGTGAGTCAGTCTTGTCCCGTTTATCTGTGGTCTGTCGGGGCTAAGATAAGACCGTGTTTAAGTGCCCACCTTCCTATGCTGTACCTCTTGTCCGTGTAATCTAAACGTTCTGCATACAAATATTATAACCTCCTCCGGAGGTCTTGAGAACTGTACCCCTGGTGTCGTGTCATTTAACCCAGCCGTTGTGTCCTTTCCTTAATTGATTTAGCATAGCGCGACTTAGTCAACGTTCGAGTGGAATCGGGTAAACTGTGCAGACGCGGTCATACCAAACCGCTCGGTAAACTAACATCCAAAACCGCGTCTGTAACAATATATATATATATATATATATATATATATATATATATACACAAAGAATTAAGTTAAGCACCCCTACACAACGAATTAAGGTAAGCACCCCCTAATATATATTCTTTGTGTATATGTATACATTGGCATATATTCTAAGGTATGTGAGATCAAATAATGATTGGTATGACATTAGCAATTATCCATTGATGAAATTGAGTGATCAAAGTGAAAAAAAGTGATTGGTTGAGTCAGTGATCCGATCACGTGGGTCCTACACACGTTATTGACGCAAAGATCGCTAGAGGTCTTCTCAGAACAATGACTGTACGTTAGAAAACATAAACGTCATCCACACTGTCCGTGATGGACCTATAGCTCCATACTTAAATTGAGGTGAAAATATGCCTAAAATTCCCAAAAAATTTCACCTTAAATTATTCAGAATAAAATATTGAAAACG
This sequence comes from Myxine glutinosa, assembly GCF_964187855.1. Lineage (NCBI taxonomy): Eukaryota > Metazoa > Chordata > Myxini > Myxiniformes > Myxinidae > Myxine > Myxine glutinosa. The sequence goes on from NC_136273.1 coordinate 14,890,889, forward strand.
GCATGATTGTTATGTTTTTATGTGACCATAATATCACTTCTCCAGAAAATATAGCAATATCATGGGTATATTACACTGTTTTGACGACAACAAACTTGTAATGTGCGAGGTTGTAAAAAAACGGGGGGGGGTGCTTAACTTAATTCTTTGTGTATATATATATATATATATATATATATATATATATATATATATATATATATATATATACATATTATTGGGTTAACATATGCGGGCAAGGCGCAAGGGGGTTAACAAGGTTAATGCGGGCAACGGGGTTAACAAGGGGAGATGCAGAAAATAGGGCAAAATGGAGAATATTGTCATGGGGCCCGCAAGGTTAACCCCGGCTCTAGCAGGGAAAATGGCCCTAAAATGCCTGTTGTTGTTGTTGTATGTGTGTATATATATATATATATATATATATATATATATATAGACATATATACAGTCACGTGAAAAAGTAAGTACACCCCATGTAAAGTTTTGACGTTTTCAACATATTTCAACATACAGCGATTTGATCTTCATTTCAACAATATTGATAGATAAAGGTAATCTTAAAGGTAAAGGTAAAGGTTTAAATAAACATAAATGCTAATTTCGCATGTGGAAAAAGTAAGTACACCCTTGGCTCTAACAGGTGGTTTTGCCCCCTTTGGCAGAAACAACCTCAAGTAGGCGTTTCTTATAACTGTCTAGCAGTCTCTGACATCGACTGGGAGAAATTTTTGCCCACTCCTCCATGCAGAATTATTTCAGCTGTGCGATATTTATGGGGTTTCTTGCATACACAGCTCGTTTCAAATCCCCCCACAACATCTCGATGGGATTTAGATCCGGGCTTTGACTTGGCCATTCCAGAACCCTCCATTTCTTTCTTTTCAGCCATTCCTTGGTGGATTTACTGGTATGTTTAGGGTCATTGTCATGTTGCAAGGCCCACCTTCGGTTGAGCTTCAACTCTCCGACAGATGGCCTCACATTATCCTTAAGCACCCTCTGGTACAATGAAGAATTCATCGTGGATTCTATGATGGTGAGCTGCCCAGGCCCTGATGCAGCAAAGTTGCCCCAAACCATCATATTTCCACCACCATGCTTTACAGTTGGTATTAGGTTCTTGTGGTCAAATGCTGTCTTTGGTTTTCGCCAAACATTCTTCTGGTACTGTGGCCAAATAGCTCTACCTTTGACTCATCTGTCCAGAGCACATTGATCCAGAAGTGCTGGTCTTTGCCTAGGTGTTCATTGGCAAACTTTAGTCTTGCCCTGATGTTCTTTCTGGACAGCAAAGGTTTCCCCCTGGCACACCTCACATGTAGATCAAATTTGTGCAGCCTCTTTTGTTACGTGCTCCTCCCCGACCCCCTGGTTACGGTGCACCTCTGAGCCCCGAGAGGATTCACGGCAGAAAAGTGTGTTATCCTGTGTCAAAAAGCAATGGTGAAACCACACCAATTGTTACCAACAAACAAATATTGTATTAAAAATCACACAAGAATAACAATACAACAATAATAGCAATCAAAAGTACAATCAATGTATATCTTATGATGGTACCATCAGCTAGTATAAGGTAACTCACTGTGCTCCAAGTGAGTGAAAAAAGAACATTCCCCAATGTCTCTATATTCCCGTCTTCAAGCTCAAAGTTGATCCCCTCCAGTGATCGTCAGAGCAGGGTCGAATCGAAACCAGAATCCCATTCAGATGACGGGCCCAGTCACGCCGCCGAAACTGCACAAAGGCGTACGCGGCCAAAGCAGCGCAAAGAGTCACGCGGCCAACAGCTGCGAAAAGCGCACTCAAGGCGACTGGGAAATCACACTCTCTGGTATAGATGTTTTACAGCTCCTAATCGGCGAACCTCAGGTTTGCCTTCAAAATCCGCGTTGCACACACTCATCCCAGATAGACGTCTGAATGGTGAAAACGGCTGACGCGAAGCAAAGACCTTTTGCGATGAGCAAAGCGCGCGAGTCAAAATGGCCGACGGCTCGTTCTCGAGATGCAATGACCCGACAATGATTCCTCGGAATCCAACGCCAAACCTGACACGCAGGTTGATCAGTCACAGCGATAACAACTCAATCGCAGGAATCCCTTTTCCCAGGAAACCCAAAGTTCACTCGTGACTCTTGCTCGACAACGTTCGATCCAGACCGCAAAGCAACCAGATTCTTGTCCGACTTTACTTCGCTCCGCCCTCTTTTCTCTCCTCTTCTTCTTCATCTTCCGGTTCCCGATCCGGTTTCCTGTTTCTTTTAACATTAACTTTTTTTTACCTTTTAAAAGCAGTTCATGGACAACAAACCTTTTGAAAACAATAATAGTACATGGAAGCAGAAATATTTACAGTGGATGCAAAACCACAACAACGGAAGTGACGAATCCGTAACACTTTCTAATGGTAGACTCGTGCACTTTGACATCAACAGTGGCAAGAGCTACCCGTAGGTCCCGTGATGACATTCTGGGGTTCTTAGAGACTTATTTCAGCATCTTGCGGTCTGCTCTCGGGCTGAACTTGCTGGGGCGGCCTGGCCTGAACAAGTTGGCAGTTGTTTGGAATCTTCTCCATTTTTTTTTTTTTTATTTATTTATTTATACAAGATCGAGGCTCGTGAAAGAGCGAACATTAATCACACAGAAAGACAAACCGACACATAAAACATATAACATAGGGAGCGGTAGACAAGATGAGGAGAGAGGGGGAAGGACACAAACACAACATTTGAGAGCAGGGACCGAGAGACATGGAGACATCGAGAGATCTGAGAGAGGGCGAGGGCTTTGGGGGGGGGGCGTGGGAAGGGGGCGGTGGGAGAGGTATAAAACATATGGACACTGCCAGGACTTCCAGGAAAGAAGTTGGAATTTCAAACAAGGTGGATCTGGGGTGAATTAGCGGGGGTAGAAAAGATCAAGGTTTTGGATGGGGGAAGATAAGAGATGGTGGTGAACAGCTGTTTTAAAGACCTGGAGGGAGGAGTGGGATTGAAGGGAGTGAGGGAGTTTGTTCCAGAGGCGGGAGAAAAGAGGAATGAAAGAGTGAAGGTGAGCAGACAGCCGAGATTTCGGCAGTTTAACCATCAGAGGGTTGCTGGCAGATCTTGTGCGACCTGTAGGAATATTTGGGGGACAGAGCACAGAGAGAGCTGGGGGTGCAAGGCCGGAGAGGAGTCGGTAGAAGACAGAAAGACCACCTACCTGCCTGCGGTGAGTGAGTGAAAGGCCCTCAGAGATAGCTTCATCGCGGGAGATTCCAATAATTCTGAAAGCTTTGGTTTCAACAGCGTGAAGCCGAGCTAGGTGTGAGGCAGGAGCACCGGCCCATAGGGGAGAACAGTATTCCATTGAGCTGCGGATGAAAGCCTTGTATGTGGTGAGGAGCTCAGGTGTGCCGAGGAAGGACTTCGCACGACGGAGGATGCCCAGTCGGCGACTGGCTTTGGAGGCCAGCTTGGAAATGTGGTTTTCCCAAGAAAGATCATGGCAGATAGTGAGACCCAAAATCTTGAGCGACAGAACTTCTTGGAGAGGATTGTTGAGAAAGTAGATGGGAGGGTTGTCCAGTCGATCTTTTCGGAGAGACATAGTAAGAGTGTGAGATTTGTCAGGATTGAAAGACATGTTCCACTTGTTTGACCAGTCTGTGATTTTGTCCAGGTCTTCAGAGAGTGAGGAGGCAGCAGACTGCCGATCTGAGGGAAGAGGAATGGAGCGGCAGAGAGTGGAGTCATCAGCAAAGAGATAGAGAGGATTTTCGAGAGAGTCAGAGAGATCATTGATGAAGACCAGAAAAAGCACGGGGCCCAGAACACTGCCTTGGGGAACTCCAGCCTGAACAGGAAGAGGAGATGAGAGAAACCCATTCAGGGCCACACGTTGACGACGACTAGAGAGGAAGTCCGCCAGCCATGCGTGGAGATTTCCATGGATACCAAAGGAGGAGAGTTTGGTGAGCAGAGCGGGATGCCAGACCGTGTCGAAGGCACGTGATATGTCGAGGGAGACAGCTCTAATTTCCTGTTTGGCATTGAGGACCTCCATCCATTGTTGAGACAGCAGAAGCAGCATGTCCAGAGTAGAGTGACCTGGTCTGAAACCAAATTGATGATCAGAGATCAAGCCATTGGAGAAGAGGAAAGATTTCATATCCGAAGCAATGATGGATTCCATGACTTTGCTGATAATTGGGAGAAGGCTGATTGGTCTGTAGTTGCTTGGATCTGTTTTTGCACCTTTTTTGTGCAAAGCGGTGATGTTGGCTGATTTCCAAGCAGATGGCAGTTGACCTTGAGCAAAAGAGAGGGTGAAGAGAACAGAGAGAGGGTGAGATAGAGCAGCAGAGCAGGATTTTAGGACCCGTGGGCTGATGCCGTCGGGTCCAGTTGCAGAATCAGAGTCGAGGATTGACAGAAACTTTTCCACCTTGTCAGGAGGAAAGGACACGGAGTCCAGGAGCAGCAGGGTACGACTGGGTATGGTGGGTACAGAGAGGGATGGGTTTGGGACACAAGATTTAGAGGCAAACACAGAGTTGAGGCATTCAGCTTTTTCACGTGCGGAGTCAGCTGTGTAGCCGTTTGAGGTAAGGGAGGGGATGGAGGGGGAACAAACACCAGAAACGGATTTGACCAGACGCCACCAGGATTTGGAAGAGGGAGACAGATAAGAGAGTTCGGTCTTGAGCACGGAGAGATATTGTTTCCTGGCTCTCCTGAGGGTGGACACACACTTGTTTCGGGCTTTGTGAAAGGAAATGAGATTTCCTTCCGTTGGATTTGCTTTCCAGGAGACGAAGGCAAGTTGTTTCTGGGCAACAGCCTCACCACAAGATTCCGTGTACCATGGACGGGAGGAAGGGTATGACAACTGAAGACGAGATGGGATAAATCTGTGCATGAGAGAGAGCAATTTACTTTGGAAATTAGTGATAAATGTAGGGGTGTACTTACTTTTTCCACATGCGAAATTTGCATTTATGTTTATTTAAATTATACAATGAACTACAAAATGTAAATGTTTCATGATATTTGTTATATTATATCACCTTTATCTATCAATGTTGTTGAAATGAAGATCAAAAAGCTGTATGTTGAAATATGTTGAAAAAGTCAAAACTTTACATGGGGTGTACATATATATATATGCAAGCAATTTGGATGGCGGAGGAGGGCACATGGGAGGATAGCTTCCAGGTATGCATACTTTTCATGAACAGGATGCATACCTCTAAGCTATCCTACCAACCCAGGATGAAAATGAAATAACTCCATCATTTGTTGGTGTTCCGGTCTTTTCTTGCGAGTCGCACTCAAACGAGCATCACCCAACTTTGGAATAGAATTAATTAAATAACATTACATCACATACAGGCAGATAATCTCCATCCCCTTTTGAAACACCATTCTTTGATATTACCGATTATTCCCACCATGAATAAAATAGGTGAAACACAATGGGAGGGGCGAGAGTGATGGGGAGGAGATGGAGGAACAGGCTGAGGATTAGGAGGGAAGAGAGAGAGAGGGGAAGAGAGAGGGAGAGGGAGAGAGAGAGAGAGAGGGAGAGAGACAGAGGGAGAGAGAGAGGGAGAGGCTGCATTTGCAGACACAGTTGGTCCAGGTTCGTGTGCTTTTACTAACATTTGGTCATTTAGAAAGTTCGGACGGGTTTTTTGTTCCACTAACTCTTGTTAAACTTTCCCATCTCGAGTTTGTCGGTTCCCAGTTTGAAACCAACAGCCCGGTGATCCGGTGGGTTAAACTTGCGGACAAATCATGGATGTAATTAATGTATAGATTATTACTTGTTTGAATCTGTACATATGGAATTTACAGACTTGTGATGAATGTAATATTAACAGGTTTTCTTGTTTCTAATTTGAGGACCATCATTCCCAGATACATGTTGTACTTGTACTACATCTGTTCATCCAGCACTTGTCTTGAGTAAGTTCTGTCCGGTTCTGATTTGAGGAACACAATTGTTTTCTTTCATCATATCTTACTTTCCTTACTGGATTAACATCCTGACATGCCTGAGAGCATACAGAGCCCCTTGAAGAACTGATTGGGAGATTGGGCCAAAGTGATTCTTCACCATTGGGAGATATGGCCAAAAACGAAACATATCAGGATATCTCAAAATGTTATGGACGGATTTGGACAAAACTTGGTGGACCAGTTGAGTGTCTGACAAGAACGATTCGGTTCGATTTTGGTGAAGATCTGAATATGGATTCGGATATGAGAATTATTTAATTTTTTAAGTGATTCTTCACCATTGGGAGATTGGGCCAAAAACAAAACATAGCAGGATATCTCAAAACGTTATGGACGGATTATGATAAAACTTGGTGGATGAGTTACTTTGGTGACACGAAAGGCCCATCAGTGGGATGGAAAATGTAAACTGCTCAGCCTGGTGTAGGTATGTGCTCTTTTGACCATGTTACGCGAATGGTTTGCACCTCAACTGGAGCGTTTGGAAATGATAAATTCTACCTGGTTCCAACAAGGTGGAACACCTGCCCATTACACCATTATAGTTCAGGAATACCGGAATGAGGTGCTTCCTGATACGTCAATCGGCCGAGGATCAGACATTTTACCAGCACCTCCAGAGTGGCCTGCAAGGAGTCCCGATCTGTCACCGTGCGACAACTCATTATGGGGCTCGGTAAAGGTAAAAGTATCCAAACAGCGGTACAGATGAACAAAAGAACTGAAGGAGGCTGTAGGGGACTGGAGGAGAGAGGAGGGGAGGGGGTCGGATGGAGAAGGGAGAGGATAGGGGAAGGATGGGGAGGGGGAACAGGGGGACAGGGAAGGGGGAGAGCAAGAGCGAGCAGGGGACAGGGCCAGGGGAGAGCAAGAGCGAGCAGGGGGACAGGGACAGGGGGGGGAGCAGGAGCGAGCAGGGGGACAGGGAAGAGGGAGAGCAAGAGCGAGCAGGGCGACAGGGACAGGGGAGAGCAGGAGCGAGCAGGGGGACAAGGAAGGGGGAGAGCAAGAGTGAGCAGGGGGCAGGGACAAGGGAGAGCAAGAGCAAGCAGGGGGACAGGGACAGGGGGGAGCAGGAGCGAACAGGGGGACAAGGAAGTGGGAGAGCAGGAGCAAATAGGACAGTGAGGGGGAAGCAGGAGCAAATAGTACAGTGAGGGTGGAGCAGGAGCAAATAGGACAGTGAGGGGGGAGCAGGAGCAAATAGGACAGTGAGTGAGGAGCAGGAGCAAATAGGACAGTGAGGGGAAGCAGGAGCAAATAGGACAGTGAGGGGGAAGCAGGAGCAAATAGGACAGTGAGGGTGGAGCAAGAGCAAATAGGACAGTGAGGGGGGAGCAGGAGCAAATAGGACAGTGAGGGGGGAGCAGGAGCAAATAGGACAGTGAGGGGGGAGCAGGAGCAAATAGGACAGTGAGGGGGGAGCAGGAGCAAATAGGACAGTGAGGGGGGAGCAGGAGCAAATAGGACAGTGAGGGGGGAGCAGGAGCAAGTAGGACAGTGAGGAGGGAGCAGGAGAGGGCAAGCAGGTATCAGGGGGAAGAGTGAGAGTGGAGCAGGAGTCGAGTGTATCACGTGATTACTTTTGCTTGCAGAGCACAAAGAATGATGTGATTTCATATTAAAACATCCGTTTTTCACCAGATTTGTTTCAATTTAGTGTGAAACACGTCAAAGGACCTCTAAAAATGTAAATACAAGTCGAGGATTCCACAGGACAAAGGAGTCCCCAAAGTGGTGCGAGGCCAAGTGGTAGAATACATAGCATATAGTTCCCCTTTAAAAGCGATTCATGGCTTCGCAACGGTTGTTACCCTGAGCTCGTGAAGCGAAAAGAAGGGTTTGGCATTCGGGTGCGTACGTGCATGTGGCGTGCGTGTCTGCGTTCTCAAAATTCATTTTCTCAGCAACAGTTGGTCAGATTGACACAAAATGTTACTTTTTAAAATTTATAATTAAGACGTTAGAGGTCACGTGGTATAGACGCCATCTTGGAAAAAACGTTGCACCTCTATATCTCCCAAACCGCTCAATGGAAAAAGTTGAAACATGGCTCATTGTCAAATACTCACCATGGGGAATAAGATATGTTAATGATGATGTCATCGGTGCCTTCATTACGACGTCATAATTCGACAGGTACAACGCTGGACCTGATCAGTATGAAAAAAAAAAATCCTCTGCAACTGTTTGTCCGATGGACACGAAATTTGTATGATAGGAGCGCCTCCTCCTGTAGAATATTTTAATGATGATTATGACGTCATAGGTCACGTGGTACAGGTGCCACCCTGGAAAAACCGAAAAACGTTGCACCTCTATCTCCAAAACCGCTCCATGGGAAAAAAATTGAAACATGGCTCATTGTAAATAACTGCATGGGGAATAGGTGTTGTTAACGATGACGTCATTGGTGCCGTAATTATGACATAATAATACAACAGGGACAACGCTTAGTCCGATCAGTTTGAAATTTATTGAGCGTGATCTACACAACAATTATATTAGAAAATATAAATTTATGATGTCATCGCTCACGTGGTCTAGCAGCCATACTGCATCAAAGGGAAAAAAAACTTTCAAAAACAGAAGAGTGGCTTGCATCAACAAGTTGACTGCGCAGGGTAAGTATTCTATGAATACCATCTAGTTTTAAAATAAATTTGAATTGTTCACAAATTTCGCAGAATTTGTTTTCACCGAGTCTTTATCTAATTTAGCGACTACCAGAAATTAAAACAGAAAATGAATCAGAGTTAAGATGAGGGTGTGAGTCTATCCAGAAGCGTAGGTTAAAAAAGGAGCACTGTCCACTGTATCACCGTGGCTTGCAAAATCAGCATGTAGAGCACACCTCCGTTAATTGTCTTCAAAAATAGGTGTTTACATTTACGCAAACATCCAATTTTCATGTACGCATTCCCGTGGAGTTCCTAGTATGCAAGCAAAGTTTGGGGCCACTAGGTTTCATGGTTTTGGAATTATGGAGGAGACACACACACACAGAGACACACACACATTGCCTTTTATTGTTTTATATAAACTTCTGATAAAGGGGTAACATGACTTTGCAAACACCCTGTACAGTGACGTCATAATGTGTGTGTGCGTCCCAACGTGGAGCACTGTGACGTCACATTCAGTGGGGGACGTAGCCACCACTGTATCATGTGCCAATCAATCAGTCACATCACATGACCTGCCCATTGTTCTCCCGACTATATAAAGCATGGAAGAGGGAAAGAGGAGTCACTTCGTATCGAGCTCTCTCACTCGATGCACCTTTCCGGGACTCAGAACTTGAGGTCTGGTGGACGGGTTCATAACTCGGCTTTTTAATCTATTCTGGGATGGATGGGTGTGTTCCATTACCAATCAGCTTGTGGATTGTTCGCTAAGCAAGCACTCCAAGCAAAGGGTTGATAGGAATGGCTGGTAGGGCAAGTGCTCCACAAGGTGTTTGGTAATGGTACACACCCTTAGTGTTTTCACACCCTTCTCCACCCTACTTTTCCAGCCCTGCCTTATTCGGTGGGTCAGCTTGATGGCTGTTTTGTTGAGCACAGTTTCAGTATCCTTCCAACCTCTTCTTGCTACCGAGTGGTGGTGGTGACCTTCCTCATCTTCCTCTGTGAGGCGGGGAGTGAAGTGAGGTTTCCTGCTCTTACTCGGTGATGGATACAGTTGGTTTTTAAAGATTTTAGAAGTTTGACCTTGAGTTGACCTTTGACCTTTTGACCTCAAAATAGTTGCTTTCCCAATTCAGTGAGGCACTATGCAATTGCATTTTAACTTTCAAGTCAATTGGATGAAAATGGACGATTTTTCAGATGAAAACTGATGATTTTAGAAGTTTGATCATGGGTTGATATTTGACCTTTTAACCTCAAAAATGGTTGGTTTCCCAATTCAATGACTCAATTTGCAAATCTTGTGAAGTCAATCGGATGATAAATGACAATTTTAGAAATTTGACCTCAAGATGACCTTTGACCCCAAAATCAATCGGCTTCTCAGTTGTGACAACATCTACAACTCGGTAATATTTAATGATGACCGGTTTAGAATTGTGACCTGTAGGCGATTGACAAACAGACAACCAGACAGACAAAGAGACAGAATAACAAAGTCGACCGACCAATATACTTGAAAAATCTTTGATTTTACAAGTAATAAGTAATACAATGTGGTGTGATGGTAATGTGGTGTCATTATTTATTAAGGTATATAAAACAGGTGAAATCTATATATATAAAACACAGTTTGTGTGTGTGTGTGTAATGTTACCGATAGACTCCTAAACGGAGAGGCTCACGTGCTTGATATTTGGCATAGACATGGCCATTGAGCCTGGGAAGAACATGGCCGACCTAAAAAAAAAAATCATTATATTTTTTTACCATATTTTTACCTCAGCACATTTCAGTGAGGAATATATACGGAATCTGAGGCGGTGGCAGAGCAGCGCGCTGATTCGCTCAGAGCGATCACGTGATGTTCCTTGCCGCCATAAACTCAGTTACGCGTTCGCACGTATTTCAGAGCGAAAAGAGATTGCGTTTTTTCACATTTCAGCGAGGAACATTGCCATTCACACCACATAGGTTTTATTTTCTTTCATCTTTACGAGATCCATATTTTTTATTCATATTTACCTCAGCGCATTTCAGCGAGGAATATTATACACGGAATCTGAGCAGGTGGCAGAGCAGCGCGCTGATTCGCTCAGAGCGATCACGTGATGTTCCTTGCCGCCATAAACTCAGTTACGCGTTCGCATGTAATTCACACGTTCAAAACAAACGAGATCCGCGATGCGAGTTGGTCGAGTCGTGCTAACCATGATGGTGACACGGCGGCTTCACTTTTCACGGAGTATGAGCGTTCTATATATTTTCAATTCAGTGCGCCCGACTCGCTCACGTACTTGATTTGTGGCATAGACATGGCCATTGGGCCTTCATGGTGTAATTTGTGCGAGGCTTTTGTCCGAGTGAGCTTGAGTCGAGAGGGCGAATGTACAGGTTGGGAATGTACGGGTCTCCCTTCCCCCGCCCGGCAACGCCGGTACTGGAGGGCGTCACAGGATCGGTGTCTCCAAAATCCGCTTCGTGCTGTTGCGAAGAAGCAACATCTTCCACTCCCCCCTCCCCCCCACCCTCCCCCCTCACACCCCACTCCTCCTCCCATCCCTCTCCCTCCCCCCTCTTCTCCCCTCCCCCCTCTTCTCCCCTCCCCCCCCTCTTTTTTTTTTTTTGTATACTGAATCGAGGCTCGTGAAAGAGCTAACATTTACTTCACAAACAAATCGACCAGACAAACAAAATACACAAAAAGAGGGAGCGGAAGACAAGATGGGGAGAAAAGGGGAAGCACACAAACACAACATCCGAGAGCAGGGAGATGTGTGGAAGGGAGAGGGCCCAAAAAAAGGGAGGGAGGGGGAGAGGGCTCTTCTACCCTCCCCCCCTCTTCTTCCCTCCCCCTCCCCCCTCTCACCCTCCCCCCCCCCCCCCACCCCTCTCCCCTTCCCATCCCTCCCCCTCCCCCCTCTCCACTCCCCTCCCCCTCTTCTCCCCTCCCCCTCTTCTCCCCCCCTCTCCTCCCCTCCCCCCGTTCCCCTCCCCTCCCCCCGTTGCCCTCCCCTCCCCTTCCCCCTCCCCCCCTCCCCACCCGGCAATGCCGGGTACTTCTGCTAGTCGGTTATATTAAGGTATATAAGGTGTAGAGGTGAAAGGTGATCACTGGCGACTTAAAACCAGTTGCTTCGGGCAGATGGGGCTCATTAGTCTTCATGGGCAGTTCATCTCGGAGAAGATGTATCAAGAGAGGACATGAAGCGGCTAAAATGCCAAAAAAAAGTAGAGGAACAAGATGACGGTAAGTGTTGTTTTTCATGAGTTTTCCCAGAACTACTGTCATCACCGACCATTGGATGTTGATACAGAAAATAACCACTTTTACCATTGTGTTCAGCAAGAGAAGGAAATGATCACTTTCCTTGCAACTAATCTCTTCCCATCAGGTCATGTGGATTCTTTCTTCAGAATGCAGTTGAAATTTATTTTTAAGAGGCCGATGTTTACTTTGTTATGACAAGATATTGCGGAAATTGATTTTTAATAAATAATCTGGTGAGTGGGATGTGGGCCTTTGACTGAACCTGCAGACCAGATGAAATGGGAAGGTGGATTAATTAGCCTTTTTCTCAGGTTTTCATCAACAATCCAATCTTAGTTTGTGTGCAGCACAAGGTTGCGGGGTAGCATCATTGGCTGTTGGCGCGGATATGCCGCTGAAGCAGTGCCTCCTGCTGGTTAGGGCAGGAATTTGTTCATGGTGCCGGTGATAACTCGCCCACTCTTCCCGAAGGACACCATGTGAGCAGACGAGACTCCCGCTCAATGTGTTTGTGTGTGTGTGTGTGTGAGAGGCATGTTTTTGTGGAGTTCTACGAGAGCTTTCTGTTGTGGATTTTGACACACCAAAATGATTATCATGATCTCCTGAGTTGATTAGGCTAATTAACTACAAAGAAGCCAGAAGAATTCCGATGTTCTAAACGCACGCCACGTTAAGGTGTATTGGGCAGCTTATTAGGTCCTTCCACAGCATGGCATTCAAATTACAATATAAACAAGAAAGAGCAATCAGAGATTGCAAACCCTCACCAGGATGTGTTTTCAGTGGTATTTAAGGCTTTTGTGTTAAAACAAATATGGTGGGCGAACCACGTGACCGATGACATCATTCTTTTTTCCCCACCAATTTATCCCGAGATTATCCTCAAGAAATTTCATCTTGATCGGATAAAGTTTTGAACTTGTCGAATTATGACGTCATAATGGAGGCACCTATGACATCATCATTAACATATTTTATTCCCCATGGAGAGTTCTTTACAATGAGGTGCAAAGTAATATCGGAAATAATGAGGTGCAAAGTTTTTTGTTTTTTCCAAGATGGCGGCCGAACCACATGACCTATGACGTTACATGACAATGTTACATGGCGTATGACATTTAACAAATGTGCATGTGCACATAGGGGTCAGGTGATCTTTTTTAGTCTGTTTGCTTACCTGGCATTGAAACAAAATTGAAATCATTCTAAACAGGAAACTTAATGTTTTTAAGGATAAAGGACAAAAACAACAGGGATGAATAACTAATGTAACGTGTTCAATAAGGTGGTGTAAAAGATGCTGCAACAATGGCGGTAAACTTCCAAAAGTTTTTTTTCTCTCCCACCTTTAAAATCTTTATTTTGTTTCAAATTTAAATGTATATTTGAACATGAGCCGAACAACACAAATCACCTTTTTGGCACTTTCAAAAACCTTTCATTTATCAGTCCTTGGAAAGAATATTACGGCATTTTACGTCATCACGACCAATCAAATTTGTCGCTCGCAGACCCCGCCCATGTCCTCGTTTCTCAAGACTGTGTGGGGTAAGGTGTGTTAACTCCCTAGTTTTTGTCTTCCCAGAAGTGAGGTTCATGGAAGAGCAAATGTACTTGTTGAAACACTTTTGTAGCTTGGTCCGAGTCATTTTGTTCCTTATACTAAAAAACGTCATCTTACTATAATTCACCAAATGTCTGTCCGTCCATCTGTTTCCAGGTACCGCAAAAACGGCTGAACCGATCGCAACGATATTTTGGGTGGGTAATCCTGGGGCCCCCTGGAGTAAAATAGGCTACATTGTTTTCCCAATTTTTTTTCAAATTTTCCAGTTTTTCCAAACACGATGGAATAATATTTACCGATATGAACAGTGATGTGGCTTTTGTTGAAATTCTACAAATACTGTTTAGATTTTGATGATTTGCGTGTGATATGATTTAACGGATGTTTATATAAATCGTTTAAAATAAAAAAAAACCTTCAATTCCTGATATTTTGCCTTTTCATTTGGGCCTCCCAATTGAAGCCCCGCCCATAGGGCGGGTCCCATTGCTAGTTTTATATAACACTATAATGCTTTTACGCACACATTTAGTGGGATATTTGTGCACCTTAACCTGATATTCCATAACGTATTTGGTGATGCTCCATCAGGCTCAACATGCCTTAACATGAATGTAGGAATGTTGTTTTTGATGTGTACTATTTGTGATTAAAAAGCAATGTTGTTTCCTTTGCAGGTTCACCATGGCAACCACTTTCCGATACCCAAAGCTCAGCATTGTAGCTCTCTTTTTTCTTGTTCTTCCATTGTGTCTCTCATGTCCTGATGAATGCAACTGCTACCAGACCTTATTCATGGTGGCGTGCCCCCACCAGAACCTCAAGGAATTCCCAGTAAATATCCCAAACGATACTCTATATCTTAACCTTGACTTCAACCAGCTTACCACATTGTCCAAGCAGACATTCCTCTATATCACTCACCTCAAGTCTCTTTGGATTAGCTACAACAGCCTGAGCAAGCTTGACGATGGTTTTTTTGATCCTTTGACATCTCTTCAGCGACTCGACCTCAGCTACAACCACCTTGGCAGTATCTCCTCCAATCTTTTTAGGCCACTCAAGAGTCTCATAACTCTCCGTTTATCCGATGTTCAATTGCAAAATATTGAGCAAGGAGCTTTTGAGAGCCTTTCCAACCTCAAGGCCCTGGATCTGAGCAACAACATGTTGCAGCAAATCTCTTTCAACTTGCTGAAACCTCTTCAAGATCTCCGCTTCCTGAATGTAGCAGATAATGAGATGTATGAGTTGGACAGTGAGATTGTGAAAAGCCTTAAAAAGCTGAAGAGGTTACAGATCCATGGAAACCAGTGGATATGCTCCTGCCAGAGCATGCATAAGCTTCATCTTTGGATCAAGGACAACCAGGAAAAGGTGAGATATATAAATACCTATAGCTGTTACCTTTTAATGCAAAGGTCCATAGGATTCAGTTGTCTTCTGTAACCGTAACCTTTTAGCCTTTAGCCTTTATACCTTGCATTTGGATTATGTTAAAGTCGTCCATGCCCGTTACCGAAGGTGTTTTCCCACATCACCCATGATGGTTTGAGGAATGCTACAAGGTTTACAAACTTGGCTAGCGTAGCCAACAGGCCTTAGTCACGGTTCGACAAAATAGTATAATTTCAACCATTATGTTGTAGTTCAAAAGCTTGAATTGGTGCATTATGTCCAAGTTAGAGAACATAAATTCTGTGTTTTATAATTAAATTGTCTTTTTACCCTGTGGCCCCTGTGTCTGTCTGTGTGTCTGCATGTTATTGTCAAGGTTCATAATTTTATCTCTACTCCTTTTAGAGGAGTTGGTGTTGTAGTAACCCTGGTAGTAACCAGGAGAGAGTAGTAACCCTGGTGTTGGGCTAGCGGCTAGGGTGCCGGCTTAGGATCCTAGGATCCTGGGTTCGAATCCCGGTCGATTGCCGAATTAACGCCAGGGGGGTTGACTCAGCCCGTCATCCTTCCGAGGTCGGCTAATTGAGGACCAGTTCACTGGTAATTCCCTGCTTGTCGTTAAAGGCGGCAAAAAGGGTTGGCGTCAGGAAGGGCATCCGGCCGTAAAACATTGCTTCAAAAAGGGGACCGAAAAACAACAACAACCACGGTCCCTGAAAAAGGCCAACCCCCGCTTTGCGGGGAAAAATGGCCTCTAAAGGTGGTTATTTTTTTATATTATACTCCTTTTAGAGGGTGGTCCTTGTGTGACAGGTATCCTGATCGTTCACACATAAACTAGATATCTGCGATCATGAAGAGATTGCCAAGGGTAAGTCTCCCCCGTCGCCCATGACCCAATGATGGCCAAATATTTTTCGGACCACCATATGACCTTGAACTTCAACATTTAGGGATGGAGTAAATTAATAAAATATGTCCCCATCTACAATCTATCCATAAAATTTGATACCAGGAAAATCAGAGTAAAAATATTTAACTAATGATCAAAAAGGTGTTGTTTTTCATGGTGTAGCCAGTAGAGCAAAGCCGTCGAGAAGTTTGTCTGTCCGTATGTATGTATGTATGTATGTCCCTCACAAACCTAAACCAATCAGAGCTAAGGATCTGCTTACATGACATGGGTGATGTGATAGGATTACGTCTATGGAATTCCTGCACTTATCTCCAGGGGATGTTGCATCAGCAGCACAGCTACACCTTCAGCCAAAAACATGACCTGTAACCTGAAAAAACATGACCTGGAACCTGTAAAAAAACATGATTTGTAGCCTGTAAAAACGACCTCTAACCTGTAAAAAAAAACATGACCTGTAAAAAAAACATGACCTGGAACCTGTAAAAACATGACCTGGAACCTGTAAAAAAACATGATCTGTAACCTGTAAAAACATGACCTGGAACCTTTAAAAACATGACCTGTAACCTGTAAAAAAAACATGACCTCTAACCTGTAAAAACAACCTCTAACCTGTAAAAAAAACATGACCTCTAACCTGTAAAAACGACCTCTAACCTGTAAAAAAAAACATGACCTGTAACCTGTAAAAAAAACATGACCTGGAACCTGTAAAAACATGACCTGGAACCTGTATAAAACATGACCTGTAACCTCAAAAAAACATGACCTGGAACCTGTAAAAAACATGATCTGTAACCTGTAAAAACCATGACCATGACCTGTAACTTGTAAAAACATGACCTCTAACCTGTAAAAAAACATGACCTCGAACCTGTAAAAACCATGACCTGTAATGTGCAAAAAAACATGACCTGTAACCTGTAAAAAACATGACCTGTAACCTGTAAAAACATGACCTGTAACCTGGAAAAAAAAACATGATCTGTAACCTGTAAAAACCATGACCATGACCTGTAACTTGTAAAAACATGACCTCTAACCTGTAAAAAAACATGACCTTGAACCTGTAAAAACCATGACCTGTAACCTGCAAAAAAACATTACCTCTAACCTGTAAAAAACATGACCTGTAACCAGTAAAAAACATGACCTGGAACCTGTAAAAACCATGATCGGTAACCTGTAAAAACCATGACTTGTAACCTGATAAAAAATGACATGGAACCTGTAAAAAAACATGACGTAGAACCTGTAAAAAACATGACCTCTAACCTGTAAAAACATGACCTCTAATCTGTAAAAAACATGACCTCTAACCTGTAAAAAAAACGACCTCTAACCTGTAAAAACCATGACCCGTAACCTGCAAAAAAAACATGACCTCTAACCTGTAAAAAAAACATGACCTGTAACCTCTAAAAACCATGACCCATAACCTATATAATAACATGACCTCTAACCTGTACAAAAAAACGACCTGTGACCTGTAAAAAAACATGACCTGGAACCTGTAAAAACCATGACCTGTAACCTTTAAAAAACATGACCTGGAACCTGTAAAAACATGACCTGGAACCTGTAAAAAAAAACATGATCTGTAACCTGTAAAAACATGGCCTGTAACCTGTATAAAACATGGCCTGTAACCTGTAACCTGTAAAAACATGACCTGTAACCTCAAAAAAACATGACCTGGAACCTGTAAAAAAAACATGATCTGTAACCTGTAAAAACCATGACCATGACCTGTAACTTGAAACATGACCTCTAACCTGTAAAAAAAACATGACCTCAAACCTGTAAAAACCATGACCTGTAACCTGCAAAAAAAAAACATGACCTCTAACCTTTAAAAACATGACCTGTAACCTGTAAAAAAAACATGACCTGGAACCTGTAAAAACCATGATCTGTAACCTGTAAAAACCATGACCTGTAACCTGATAAAAAATGACGTGGAACCTGTAAAAAAACATGACATCTAACCTGTAAAAACATGACCTCTAACCTGTAAAAAAACATGACCTCAAACCTGTAAAAACCATGACCTGTAACCTGCAGAAAAAAACATGACCTCTAACCTGTAAAAAACATGACCTGTAACCTGTAAAAAACAACATGACCTGGAACCTGTAAAAACCATGATCTGTAACCTGTAAAAACCATGACCTGTAACCTGATAAAAAATGACGTGGAACCTGTAAAAAAACATGACATCTAACCTGTAAAAACATGACCTCTAACCTGTAAAAAAAAACATGCCCTCTAACCTGTAAAAACATGACCTCTAACCTGTAAAAAAAACATGACCTCTAACCTGTAAAAAAGACGACCTCGAACCTGTAAAAACCATGACCTGTAACCTGTAAAAAAAAACAGGACCTGGAACCTGTAAAAAAACATCACCTGGAACCTGTAAAAACTATGACCTGTAACCTGAAAAAAACATGACATCTAACCTGTAAAAAAAATGACCTCTAACCTGTAAAAAAAACATGACCTCAAACCTGTAAAAACCATGACCTGTAACCTGCAGAAAAAAACATGACCTCTAACCTGTAAAAAACATGACCTGTAACCTGTAAAAAAAACATGACCTGGAACCTGTAAAAACCATGATCTGTAACCTGTAAAAACCATGACCTGTAACCTGATAAAAAATGACGTGGAACCTGTAAAAAAACATGACATCTAACCTGTAAAAACATGACCTCTAACCTGTAAAAAAAACATGCCCTCTAACCTGTAAAAACATGACCTCTAACCTGTAAAAAAAACATGACCTCTAACCTGTAAAAAAGACGACCTCGAACCTGTAAAAACCATGACCTGTAACCTGTAAAAAAAACAGGACCTGGAACCTGTAAAAAAGCATCACCTGGAACCTGTAAAAACTATGACCTGTAACCTGAAAAAAACATGAATAGGAACCTGTAAAAAAACATGACCTCTAACCTGTAAAAAAAACATGACCTATAACCTGTAAAAACCATGACCTATAACCTGTAAAAACATGACCGGTAACTTGTAAAAACATGACCTATAACCTGTAAAAAAAAAAAGACCTCGAACCTGTAAAAACGACCTCTAACCTGTAAAAAAATAACATGACCTGGAACCTGTAAAAACATGACCTGGAACCTGTAAAAAAAACATGATCTGTAACCTGTAAAAACATGGCCTGTAACTTGTAAAAACATGACCTATAACCTGTAAAAAACGACCTGGTACCTATAAAAAAACATGACCTATAACCTGTAAAAACCATGACCTATAACCTGTAAAAACATGACCTGTAACTTGTAAAAACATGACCTATAACCTGTAAAAAAACACGACCTATAACCTGTAAAAACCATGACCTATAACCTGTAAAAACATGACCTATAACCTGTAAAAACATGACCTATAACCTGTAAAAACCATGACCTGTAACCTGTAAAAACATGACCTGTAACCTGTATAAAACATGACCTGTAACCTCAAAAAAACATGACCTGGAACCTGTAAAAAACATGACCTCTAACCTGTAAAAAAAACATGACCTCTAACCTGTAAAAAAAACATGACCTCTAACCTGTAAAAAAACGACCTCTAACCTGTAAAAAAAACATGACCTCTAACCTGTAAAAAAAACATGACGTCTAACCTGTAAAAAAACATGACCTCTAACCTGTAAAAAACATGACCTCTAACCTGTAAAAAACATGGCCTATAACCTGTAAAAAAAACATGACCTCCAACCTGTAAAAAAAACATGACCTCTAACCTGTAAAAAAACATGACGTTTAAAAAAATATGCCCTGTAACCTGTAACATCACCTATAACCTCTAAAAATATGACCTGTAACCTGAAAAAAAACATGACCTCTAACCTGTAAAAAACATGACCTGTAAAAAACGACCTCTAACCTGTAAAAAACATGACCTGTAAAAACATGACCTCTAACCTGTAAAAAACATGACCTGTAAAAAAACACGCCCTGTAACCTGTAACAACATGACCTGTAACCTGTAACAACATGAACTGTAACCTGTAAAAACATGACCTGTAACCTGTAAAAAAACGACCTCTAACCTGTAAAAAAAACAAGACCTCTAACCTGTATAAAACATGATGTCTAACCTGTAAAAAAACATGACATATAACCTGTAAAAACCATGACCTGTAACTTGTAAAAACATGACCTCTAACCTGTAAAATAAACATGACCTCTAACCTGTAAAAAACATGACCTGTAAAAAAAACACACCCTGTAACTTGTAACAACATGACCTGTAACCTTTAAAAACATGACCTGCAACCTGTAAAAAAACATGACCTCTAACCTGTAAAAACATGACCTCTAACCTGTAAAAAAAACATGCCCTCTAACCTGTAAAAACATGACCTCTAACCTGTAAAAAAAACATGACCTCTAACCTGTAAAAAAGACGACCTCGAACCTGTAAAAACCATGACCTGTAACCTGTAAAAAAAACAGGACCTGGAACCTGTAAAAAAACATCACCTGGAACCTGTAAAAACTATGACCTGTAACCTGAAAAAAACATGAATAGGAACCTGTAAAAAAACATGACCTCTAACCTGTAAAAAAAACATGACCTATAACCTGTAAAAACCATGACCTATAACCTGTAAAAACATGACCGGTAACTTGTAAAAACATGACCTATAACCTGTAAAAAAAAAAAGACCTCGAACCTGTAAAAACGACCTCTAACTTGTAAAAAAATAACATGACCTGGAACCTGTAAAAACATGACCTGGAACCTGTAAAAAAAACATGATCTGTAACCTGTAAAAACATGGCCTGTAACTTGTAAAAACATGACCTATAACCTGTAAAAAACGACCTGGTACCTATAAAAAAACATGACCTATAACCTGTAAAAACCATGACCTATAACCTGTAAAAACATGACCTGTAACTTGTAAAAACATGACCTATAACCTGTAAAAAAAAACACGACCTATAACCTGTAAAAACCATGACCTATAACCTGTAAAAACATGACCTATAACCTGTAAAAACATGACCTATAACCTGTAAAAACCATGACCTGTAACCTGTAAAAACATGACCTGTAACCTGTATAAAACATGACCTGTAACCTAAAAAAAACATGACCTGGAACCTGTAAAAAACATGACCTCTAACCTGTAAAAAAAACATGACCTCTAACCTGTAAAAAAAACATGACCTCTAACCTGTAAAAAAACGACCTCTAACCTGTAAAAAAAACATGACCTCTAACCTGTAAAAAAAACATGACGTCTAACCTGTAAAAAAACATGACCTCTAACCTGTAAAAAACATGACCTCTAACCTGTAAAAAACATGGCCTATAACCTGTAAAAAAAACATGACCTCCAACCTGTAAAAAAAACATGACCTCTAACCTGTAAAAAAACATGACCTTTAAAAAAATATGCCCTGTAACCTGTAACATCACCTATAACCTCTAAAAATATGACCTGTAACCTGAAAAAAAACATGACCTCTAACCTGTAAAAAACATGACCTGTAAAAAACGACCTCTAACCTGTAAAAAACATGACCTGTAAAAACATGACCTCTAACCTGTAAAAAACATGACCTGTAAAAAAACACGCCCTGTAACCTGTAACAACATGACCTGTAACCTGTAACAACATGAACTGTAACCTGTAAAAACATGACCTGTAACCTGTAAAAAAACGACCTCTAACCTGTAAAAAAAACAAGACCTCTAACCTGTATAAAACATGATGTCTAACCTGTAAAAAACATGACATATAACCTGTAAAAACCATGACCTGTAACTTGTAAAAACATGACCTCTAACCTGTAAAATAAACATGACCTCTAACCTGTAAAAAACATGACCTGTAAAAAAACACACCCTGTAACTTGTAACAACATGACCTGTAACCTTTAAAAACATGACCTGCAACCTGTAAAAAAAACATGACCTCTAACCTGTAAAAACGACCTCTAACCTGTAAAAAAAACCATGACCTCTAACCTGTAAATAAACATGACCTCTAACCTGTAAAAAAAACATGGCCTGTAAAAAAACACTCCCTGTAACTTGTAACAACATGACCTGTAAACTGTAAAAACATGACCTGTAACCTGTAAAAACATGACCTGTAACCTGCAAAAAAAACGGCATGTATCGCTGTAATTGGCATCGAGAGGGCTTCCATTCACCCAATCACGTGACCAGATTCTACCCATGAACAAAATTTCGATATTTTATGAGGTCATCGACTCGCTCCTGATTCAGGTGAGCTTCAGGACCCATGTTCCTATTTTTCGCTCACCTGGAACGAAGTTCAGGGGAGCTTATGTGATGGCGCATTGTCCATCCGTCCATAAACACTTGAAACTTCTTCTCCGAAACCGCTGATGGGATTGCGATCAAATTTGGCAAAAATGATACTTGTTGTGTTGTATCTTGTTGTGTTGTGTGTTTGTGTTGTTGTTGTTGTTGTTGTTGTTGTTGTGTTGGCAAAAATTTGGCAAAAATGATACTTGTTGTGTTGTGACAAGTTTGTTCACGGCATTTAAAAAAATCGGGGTCTAAGGGGGTTTACCGGGGTCAAAGTGGTTCCAGATTTGACCCCACAAAATAGGAATTTGCTTTTTCCTCTGAAACTACACACTCAATTTTGATGAAACTTTACCACAACCTTCATCACCCGTGATGTACCAAAATCCTTTTTGTACATATCATACACATCTTCTTTCCCTACCTTTCCCTTACTCCTATATTCCACAGAAATATTTTCCCTTTCCCCATCCCAACTACTCCAAAAGTCTTCTACTCTCCCTTCTCTCTATATATCCACTCCTTTAACTTCCTGTGTTTAAATGTACTAGTACACCAGTTCCCTATGGGAGCGGCAGGAAGGTCATTCCTCTCTGGTGTATATAGATCACAGTAGATCTAGGGTCAGACCTCAAGAACATCGAAGGTGTGTTTATTTATCAAGTTTCCTATAGAGCGCTCGCCATGTGGTTTAAGCATTCGAGAAAGCATCCATTCAAAACCGTTGATAAGGAACGGCTGGCTTGGCAAGCTACTCGGTAACTGAACATACCCCGGGTTTCCTCCCTTTCAGTTTAGTGTTAAACAGCATTAGTGACTGTTTAAAAAGGCAATCAAATGTGTTTGTGGTTTATAAACTTTTTACTTTTGGTAGGGGGTACTCCTAGTATGGCAGATAGGTGCAGGAATTGTGCCTTTGATGATGCCATCATGGCATTTGGCACACAGCCATAGTATGTCCTAAGAAAGTTATTTGGGTATAGGGCCATCGCAGATTTGTCCTTTTTTGAAAAATGGCCGCCATTGTTGTCACAGGACAAATCTGCGATGGCCCCATAGCCAAATATCTTCCTTAGGGCATACTCTAACTGTGTGCCAACTCTGGTGCTTGCATCATCAAAGGCACAATTCTCCCAAATATTTCACCTATCTGCCATACTAGCCTACCAAAACGGCACGATAACGTTTATACACGTTAAAATGCCCGCCGTTTCAAGAAATTGATGAAAATTTTAAAGAAATTTCATTTCAAGAAATTGATGAAAAATTTCATTTTTCATTTCAAGAAATTGATGAAAAAATGCCCGCCGTAAATTCAAGAAGGAAAAAACCCTTGGGGAGACGGGGTATCATAAGTATAAATATTGTTTTGTAATAACTTTCATATTATGCTATCATATTAAGTGTTGTTGTTTCGTTTGTTGTTATAAGCAGCTTTGGTAAAACGCCACGATAAAGCTAGCTTAACACGGATATACACCTCAACACGCATCCCCATTGGCGGGGAAAACCCCTTGGGGAGGGGGGGGGGGAGCAAATTAATTCGCTACAACCTCCATCGTTTGACCCTTAGTCCTCCTGTCAAGTTTGGTTGAGATTGGAAAATGAACGACCGAATGTATCGCGGTCAAAAATCATCAGACAGCCAGACAGACAGACAGACACCAAATTGCGTATTTTAGTATGATGATGATTTTTACTCAATCTACAGTTGGTGGAAATTTTATGTAAGAACAGGATCAAGGTTCAAATTGAAACATGATCAAGGCTGACCAACAAAAGGTGATGTGTAAACATCGACACATGTTTGACGCCCAAAGATGGCAGACTGTCGGCTAGCTGCTTTCTATTCTTTACATCTGGCTCAGATGTAAATGAGGATGCCCAGTCGGGATTACAAGACTTTATAAGCGCAGATTGTTGAATACAAGTCGCTAGCACAATATGAAAATTGAGGAATTGTGGATATTAATGACCAATGGGCGATAATATTTAACCACTTCCCCCCCCCCCCCCCCCCAAACCTCTGCCTACCAGGTTGATGCACTATTTCTGACCTGCTTTGACCTTCTGAAACCCATCTCCAAGCTTTCCATCAATGATACCAATGAGTCTTTTTGCAAGTTAGCAACTCAATCCGTACCGCAACAATCAGTGCAAGAAGAAGAAGCACCACGTCAACAAAAAGAAGAACCAAATCAAGAAGAAGAACCACATCAACACAAAGAAGAAGAACAAAAGAAGAAAGAACAACCATCGCAGCAACCTTCCTTCCGAAACCATGCAGAAAGGCCCAACATCATGATTTGGTGGTTCTTGATGCTTGTCCCAGCTACGTCACTGACATTCGTTTGACGTTGCACCAGCACCGTAGTTGGCCTAATGTAATTTAGTCCATCGCCCCCAAAGATGGCATCATGTCGGCTGGCTGGCGGTGCTGTAACGCTGGCTCGACGTCACCTCAACATCAATGCACCGCCATTGCAGACCCAATGGTAGCCATTGTCCCAATGCTTTTGTTATGTGGCTGAAGTTGGACTGGATGGTAAGTAGACGTTGTTTTTACCGCCATGTTCTGGTCTGTTGCAACATGGCGTAAAAACAACTACTCTTCCGACCTCTGCCAAACTTAGCGTGCTCGCTTTTCGTTGTTGCATGATCAGGAGTGTTTAATACATATTATGCACTAACTGTGAACCTGCACCATTTGATGTTTTGTGTTTGACTTCAGAAAGTCTGTTGTCATTGTTGTCACTGCAATAAAGGAGTTTCAGAAACCACTCAAAACTGTCATCAGCACAGGTGGGAAATTTACTGTCACCTGGGGTTCTGAAATGTCTGACGCTGTTTCGCTCAGACATTACTTCCTTTTTCTCAAAACAAGAAATCAATACATGTTTGGAACATGGAAACCTCCCATTCTTAGAAACCGCACTTCGTAATACGAGTCGTATGTCATGGCAATGAACATGGAATAAACGCAACGGTGGTTTCTTACTTCCGGGTTTCATCAAAAAACGTGGTAGTTATTTAATTATTATTTCATTGAAATTCACCCAAAACAAGGATGAAAACCACTGATTTTATAAGGGCTACAAAGAAAAAGAAGAAAAGGAAAAACTGGCGAAACCTTCATCGACTGTTGAAACAAGGAAACCTCTCCCCAGGACCAGTGTGCATGAGGGGGTAACTAGGTCAGGCAGGAAAATACATTCTCCTACCCCAATGGTGTGTTTTTATGGGACACCATTTCTGTCCTGGATGGAGCTCGTAAATGGAGCTCAACTGACCTTTGCCAGGTGTTGATTTTAGTCCTGGCAAGGTGTCACAGTCACACTCCAAACTAGCAAAGCCAGTGAGGTGTGTCGATTTAGTCTCCGACAACCCGACCATGCGGCAGGTACATGTTACCAGTGGCAGTCTCAAAAGACTGACCTGACCCAGAAGGTGAGGGTGAGAGAAGGGAGGGAAGGGGGAGGGGAGAAGGGGGGACGGGGGAGGGGAGAGGGGGGGGAAGGGGGAGGGGAGAGGGGGAGGGAAGGGGGAGAGAAGGGAGGGAAGGGGGAGAGAAGGGAGGGAAGGGGGAGTGAAGGGAGGGAAGGGAAGGGGGAAGAGTAGGAGAGAGGGGGGGGGAGGAAGGGAAAAGAGGGGAAGGGTAAGAGGCAAGGCCTATACAAAAAGCATGAGGAACATTTAAACATTGCACCATGTATAGTCATTCGACATGGTAAATCAATCAAAAGTGAATGGATTTTCACGAAATTTGTTTTCACCGAGGGTTTGTCTGTCATAGCGACTACTGGAAATGAAAACAGAAATCAAATCAGAGTTAAAATGAGGTTGTGATGCCGTTCAAAGCAAAAAATATGCTTTCCTTGACAAAGTGATATAATGAGATTTCTTAGCCACGCATGTACAATCTTTAAATAATCCAACAGCTTATAACTTCAAGCATGTGATGATTCACACTACTTTAAACAAAAATCATTTTCATACCTTCATGAGCACAAAACGGCACGGCCTAGCAGTGGCCAAGGCCTACAACATGCACCTTGTAAGATATCACCATGACAGAAATTAATCAAAACTGAACGGACTTTCACAGAACTAGTTTTTCTACACCGGCTCTTAATCAAAGGGAGGCGCAAAGCGCCCCTCCTGTATATAAGGGATCATTTCCCTGTTTGCAACTTTAACATGGGGACTGAAAATATGTGTCTCGGCTTCTACTGGATGAAATCGACTGCAAATTTCAGAAGTAAATGCTTTATACGTTGAGCTAATATGTTCCAAATTTCAGCAACGTTCATTCATGCATTATTGAGTTATATTGATATAAGGGACATTTAAATAATCTCGTGTGCATGCTGGACTACCCTTGTGTTCTGAGGAGGAACCAAGTAATGCTCTAGAAAAGTTCATATAAAGGGACGCCCGACATCTGGCAAATAAAATACATTTACTACTTCATGCAGCTGTCTGAATCAAATTGGCGCCTCTTTATATGAACTTTTCTAGAGCATTACTTGGTTCCTCCTAAGAACACAAGGGTAGTCCAGCATGCACACGAGATTATTTAAATGTCCCTTATTTTGTATTGTTCGGAATTTTCTACAAGTTATGGAATGTCCCTTCTTTTCTATACTTTCCCACATGGCACATTCCATATAAAGGTGCCTTTTCTATGCCCCTGGCATTTTACCCAAAAAGCTACTTTGGCGACTCCCATAAATGAAAACAAAAATTGAATTGGAGTTAAAATGAGGGTGTGACGCCATCAGGAAGAAAAACTACATTTTTCACTGAATGAAATGCTCCACAAAGTTATCTAACGTGATTTCTGCAAAAGTGATGGATACATCGATTCGTAGATGTGAAGATCAGACATTCGATGATGAGTGAGGAAAGGGGGAAAAAAAACGCCGAGCACTTAATCATGCAGAAACCGTTGCTGACTGTTTCAAGGCAAGCCATTTTGAGCAGGCCGAACAGGCTGAAGACCTCTGCGAGGGACAGCGGGCTGGCCAAGGATGAAGCCTGTTTTTATCTTAATTAAATAAGCTGTTTAATGATTATCAAAAGGGGTGTTTTAACAAACCCAAACACCCAGTTTTCATTCATGCACTCCTTTAAGAGTTCGATAAGTATGCATGCAAAGTTTGGGGCCACTAGGTTTCATGGTTTTGGAGTTATGGGGGGGACGCACACACATGCACGCACACACACACACACACACACACTATGTAACTGTTGGTTTTTTTGTACTTTACCAAAATTACTTTTGAAGTTTAAACCTAAGCAAATTCACAAAAGCAACAGTTCCACAAAATCTCTAAATTCTGAAACAAGGGTATCAATGACAGTATATGAACACGTTTAGACATATCAAGCACGTGATGATCGATTTGATGGAGCAGAGCACTTGAGGCATTTGCATCTCAAATGAAGCAGTGTTTGGTTAACCTGACGGTACAGTGAGCAGTAGAGGCAATTGTAACGACGTTAAAATGAAGCAGTAGTAAAAATAAACGTTGTAAGTTCCATGTCGCGCAGTGATGACAAGAACAAGAAACCGTGCTTTGTTTAGCGTACCTGCACAAAACATACCTTTTTGGATTTCAGTCAGCCCCGCCATTGGGAGCACTGCCTTGCACCTTGCTGCTGGAAATCATTGACGGAATGAAAATCCTGGAAGGAGGCCACAAGTCTTGTACAAACAGCGTGCCCGAACCAACTATATTGAGTTGGTCCCGCTTGAAGCCCAGGTGCTGATGAGCACCGAGCCTCCGAGAGAATACCTGTTTACCCTTCCCCGAGCATGACGTCACAATGATGCAATTACACCAGAAACCAACGAAGAAGAAGCTTCTAAGTGGGCAAAGATTCTAATTCTGATGTGCCATACAGCTTCCTGAGCAGGGTTATACATGGTGGTTTGCCATTGCCTTCCCAGCAGTAGTTAGAAAAGGAATTTGGAATTTGTCCATGGTGCCGGAGATAGCTCACCTACTCTAGGGATCTTTAACGTCCACCAACTAATGCTAGCAGACAGTACGTCCAGTTTTCTGTCCATCGATGAATCCACCCTGCATGTGAAACACCAGGATGGCAGTTTATAGCAGGTTTGGGATGAAAATCCAGGATTGACAGCTTAGAGGTGAGTTTGGGTACATCCAGCCAACCCTGTTCAAAACTGGCCTTGCATTATAGGGTGGACATATTACTTGTCTGGACTTGCAAGGTTTGCAGTTGGGACTGTCATTGGCAAAACATGATATGCCAGAAACGGCTAAACTAGGGAAGTGCTGTGCAACTGTTGTGGCATCGGTTGCTTTTGTAGAAGGTACCGGTCCATCTAGATTTGGGGAAACATGAAAAATCTTCAGACACACCGTACCTCGAAGTCGTCATATCAACAAAGTTTATTCCGATACACTTGAAGCAGAACTCATCTCACCATCAGAGATGCCATCGTGGTATCGGAAGCCATCTTTTCCATCTGGTTTCTAGGGAATTCCAACCTGAAATCAAAGTGTGACAGTCACAGAGTGTGTGTGTGTGTGTGTGTGTGTGTGTGTGTGTGTGTGTGTGTGTGTGTGTGTGTGTGTGTGTGTGTGTGAATCAATTTCTGCCGATGGAGCAAATACAGCTCGTTTCACCCATCCTCTGCCCCTCCACAATCCATCTCCTCCTCCTTTCCCCCTGGGTATAATAAGCCCCAAAATCCCTCCCGAGCCATCATCTTGCGTCTCCCTGTTCCCTGATCCTGCCCAGGTAAGGTTGTACCGCATACGGAATAGCACTTGGAGTACTTGATTGTGTGGGAAATCGTGTTGTTGGGATTTAAGGAACTTTACAGGAAATTCCTGATTTGAACTGGGCAGTGACTGTAGAATCGGAAAGGAAGGATCATGTTGCGGGTCTTTTTGGGGGGGGGGGGGGGGGTATGTGCTGATGGACCAATGGAAAAGAAGATTGCTCAACAAATATCTTTGTGTGTTGTGTAGCCAAAGGTTCTGGAAAAATTTGATTTTCTTTAATGAAATTGAAAAGATCAATGACAGAGGAATCTTGAAGACAAGAGCAAAGCTCAAAATGGAAATCTCAACAAATATTGATGTTGTTTACAGATAAGAACTGACTCTGTGTTGGAAAAGTAAATACATCAGGAATGGATGTTTATTGAAGAAAAGCTTTAATTTCTACTTTGGAGAGTAGAGGAGGGTTGACAGGGTAACTAAGAGGTGTGAGCAACCACCTGTTGGATGTAAGACCTGGGTTCGAAATCCCGACCCAGCTCGACCCAGCGTCCTGGTGTTTCACCTGCAGTGTGATGCATCAGTGTGCGCTCCGTCCCTCGGATGGACGTTAAGATGGAGGACCAGTCTGCAAGCACCGGTCGTTGTTGAACGTTGAAGATCCCACGTCTTTCGCAAAGAGTCGGCGAGTTATCTCCGACTGCCTGAACAAATTACAACTTCCTGCCCCAATTGACTGCTGGGAAGAAAATGGCAACCAACAAAGCATAATCCTTGCCAGGAGACCGTTGGGCAGCACCGACGCTCCTTAAAGAATATGGTAGACATTGATGATGATGAGTAGAGTGTGAGAACAGAGAGTGTGTGTGGTGATGGGAGAAGGGGGAAAGAACAGAGATCGTACAATAATTTTTTTTCTTGAACAATGCTTCGATTAGGGAGTGGAAGTGGGAAAAAAAGGGGGGGAGGAGAAAGGGGCTCGGGGGGAAGAACAGCTGAGAAAATGACTTCTCTCGACGAGGAAAAATGTGAAACTGAGCCCTGCGTTCTAAATTAGACATCGTCTCAACATGATGTCCTGCTCCGTCCACATTCTTCCCACTCTGTTGAAATTCTGTATAATTCGATTTCGCCATTCCCCCAATCAATCCCCCAATCAATCCCCCAATCAATCCCCCATTTCAGGGAAATTGATGCAGGTGGGGTTTCCAAACAGTTGAAATGTTTTCTTGTGGCACTTATTTGGTCACGATTCCTTCTGCCATCTCCAAAACGAATCCTCATTTGCTTTTCATCTCTTCTTTTCTAAACCTCTTCAATAACACATCTCGACACCTCTTTCCTCCTGGATGTGCATTCCTCCATTGTAAAGGGATTTCCCTTTAATTTAGCGAATTTGTTCAAAGTCACAAATGTTTACAACATCCGTTGATTGGACATCCTGCCTTGGTCCCACTGTGGTACGACCAGCGACTAAGCCAGATCCCAGGACTCGCTTACAATAGCCGGACATGCGAGTCTTAAAAACAAAAATAAATCCGACAACCTTCAAAAAAAAACTCCCACAGAACAGTTTCATCGAAGGTTGTTTCTTCTACCCAGCAACAGGGAGTCTCGAAGGACATTGCCAACAGCACAGTATTTCCCAGGACAGTTGGAATTTCTTCAAGACTTCAATACACAAGGTATCCTATTTTGATGAAGTAAGCTTGGGATAAATAAATAAATAAATCCACAAAGGAGTTTGGGAAAAGTGGAGAGTCACTTTTGCAGTTGTTCCAGAAAAGTGGTGTGCCCTGTAAGATTCTGTTCTGGTGCGTCAACTGACGAGCAACGACAGCTGTGTCTAAAACCCGCGTGGCCTTGTGTGGCTCGGGAATGCTAGAACATGTCCAGGGAATATTTTTAAGAAGTCTCAAGTGACGAGCATCTCTTCTCGGCGTGTTGCAGTGTCGGATGAGCTCTTGGCTCTGGCCTCCTGCCACGGATGGTGTTCGGTCTCATTGGTTTTGGCGTCCATAATCAGCGCTTCTATGTTCTTTCTCATTTATAAAATTCCTAATCAAGAGCTATGGGCAGTCTCGTTAACTCTTCTGATGCGCAAGAAGTTTGAGAACAGGAATTCAAGGCACTGGACAAAAAGCTGGCAGAAAAGTTCAGCTTAATCTAAATATCTATAAAGCTCAGTTGACTTTTTGTTCCACCAAATAACAGCGAAACGGAGTTGAGTAAAAGGGTGAAAATTCTACAGATGCTGTGATAAATAACTACCTCTGTCGGTTTGAATGTTTGAAAGAGAATAGACGTCTGGATCAATTTTTGAATCTTTATATATAAACCGAGTTGTCTGTGTGTGTGTCCAGTTTTTGTGTCCGCGTTTTATTCAGGGATGGCTGAACGGATATTCATCAAACTTTCAGAGGTTCATCAGTGAGTGCCTGGGAGTGTTTTAGGCAATATATATATATATATATTTGAAGAAAAAAAAAGTTCATTTTTTTGGAGTTAAAAAAAAAAATTAATCGCTCGATAGTGCCGAAACCTTTTAAAAATTAATGACAGTTATATACAAGTACACATTCGCATAAATAAATACAAAATAATCACCAGACATTTGAATACAAATAAATCAAACAATTCCGGAAGTGTACAAAGTTGGTAGTATGGCTTCTTCTTCTTCCTGATTGGCAACAACTTAACCCAGAAACGTGATGAACGCCACATTCACCCACCAGCATATATATAAACCCCCTTCCTCTCCTGCATCCCTTCCCCCCTCCCCTCCTCCCCTCACCCCCTCCAACCCCCCTCTCCTCCTCTCCCCGCCCGGCAATGCCAGGTATTTCTGCTGGTGAATACATAAATCAGTAGGATATGCACTTTGAAGAGTTCACATCATGTTCCTGTTACACAACATTATCATCCTAATATGTCGACACAACAAGCGTGTGACTTTCTCTTCTACCCCATTTTGGACTCATCAAATTCATGGAACCTCAGAGGGCAGAAGTGGAAATTATAGACCAGGAAGGGTCCATCTGAGCGTGTAGAGGTTCACCCAAGTGGAAACCCATTCATTATACAATTTTGGATTTCCACTTTGTCACTTACGTTTGTGGGAACTTTCAAAGGATCCTTTAACTTTGAGAACCCCTGGCCTTCATCAGCATGGATCAAGATTGAACTGGCAAGCTGTACCATATGACATAACTATCAAACAGTACCTCTTCACCGGAATGGTGACCATGAACCCTCGTCTCACAGCGGCATTTGCAGCGAAGGTTCTCACTAATAGGAGGTGCTTAAGGGCCCAAGCACCCAAATCTCTCACTTAAGGCACCCGTCCCGACCATTCTCCCGTCACTCTGGAAGAATCGCCAAACAAACCCAACTATACATTTTCATGGTCAGCCGCTGGAAGACTCCACTTGGCCGACCATTTAGCAAAGATGGCTTCCAAAGCCAGTTGCAGATTGGACGTTGTCCGACATTCCAAAAAATCAGAACAACTCGGTCAATAAGGCATTTGATTGAAGCTCAATGGAGTATTGCTTTCCATTGTGGGCTGGCACCCCAGTATCAAACCAGTTTTCTCTGGAATGTAGGACACTTATTGGAATATTTCGCAATGACTCCGAAGCACATGGTTTGCTGCTCCCATGTTGCAGGCATTTGGTGGCCTCTTTTTTTTCTTTCTTTCTTGAAACCACCTCCGGTTTCTGTCCCCTTGCTCTCTCGGCTCTCGGACCCTACCCATCAATTCCAGGATGTATGTACGGTACTTGTTCTTACAGTAAACCTCTCTTTGTTAAACTCTCAAAATCCCGGCTGACGGTACAACTCGACTCCTTGATTCCTCGCTTCTCCCATCTATGGAACCACCTTCCAAACACTGCTCTATATCCCACTCTTCCCTCCAGGGCTTCAAAAGCAGGTTGTGCATTGCAATCTCATGTCAATCTCCATCATTACCCACAACCTTTATTACCCCATTAACCCTTCCTTAACCAACACTTTAACTTTCCTCCTCTCTCTTTTCCTGTTCTTTCAGTGCCTTGCTTATTGTGTCCAAGAAATGTTATTCTTGACCTACTGTCGCTTCGTAGTTAGGTGAACTTCCAGATCCAGACTTTTAATATGATAGCCACATCAGCCTTTTCTCCATCGGTCTGACTTCATTTAACAAGATGATAACCACATCATCGTAAGGTAATCAAACTCGATAGAATATTACCTTTTATAACGATGCTGGTACAACAACAGAACACCAGCAGTATTCCTCATATATTTCTGTTCTTGAAGCCTGTTTGGAGATGTTAGTTGTGGGTTGTTCGTGAGCTCACCGCAGAAGGCCCAGGTTTCTGAGAGATTGCTTTTCGTGATTTTTAATGAATATCTAAGCGTCAGCTGACGTTTGTTTCGTTTTTGATGTCGTAGGGCCCAAGACAAGAAGACACCATGGCGGAGTGAGTTTCTGATCGCAATATGTTTTACAATGTTGTCGCTTATACTTTGCAAATCTGAGGACACTCAAAAATAAGGAAGCGTATTATTGAAATGTTTTGAATATTCTGTTCAAAGGGTGGAAAAATACTTTTCTATCCTAAGTATGACCAGTTACAGCTAAATTGTTACTCTAGGGTTGTTATGGATCCCAGAGTGAGGCATTAAATGTTTAATCTTGGTGTCCGTGGTGTGCCCCCCCCCCTACCCCGTGTTTTGAAGATTTTTTTCATTACCTAATATTTTCTTAATTATTTAATTATTCAATTACGGTATTTGATTTTCCCCCCAATTTTTAATTATCTTATTTTAAATTATTTAATTTTTCATTTATTTATTTTTTCAATTATTTCGTTATTATTAAATTATTTAATTTTCCTTTTCAATTATTAAATTATTTATTTCCCCCCAATTTTCAATTATTTCGATTGTTTAATTATTAAATTTGCAATTATTTAATTTTCCCAAATTTCAATTATATTTTTGAACAATTTCCAATTATTTAAATCTTTTCAATTGCTTAATTTTTCCATTATTTTATTTTAATTAGTCTTGGTTTCCGTGGTGTCCCTGCGTTTGAGATATTTTTCATGATTTAATTTTTATTAATTATTTAATTATTCAATTACGGTTTCAAAATATTACACCCCCAATTTTCAATTATTTTTTTCTTCCGATTTTCAATTATTTAATTTTTCATTTATTTATTGTTTCAATTATTTTGTTATTTTAAAATGATTTAATTTTCATTTTGTAAGTATTAACTTATTTATTTCCCCATAATTTTCAATTATTTCGATTGTTTAATTGTTAAACTTGCAATTATTTTATTTATGGGATTATTTAAGTTTTAATTATTCAGTTATTTAATTTTTTCCAATTTTCAATTCTTTTCTTTTCTTCAATTATTTAAATATTTTAAATTACTTAATTTTTCCATTATTTTATATTTAATTAGTTTTGGTGTCGGTGGTGTCCTGGTTTTTGGAAGAAGAAAATACCCGTTTGTTTTCATTATGAGTTTGGCAAATATTATGAGTTTGCTATACCGGGAACGATCAGCGATCTTCGATCACATCTCTCTCGTTTAAATAGTAAATGACAACTCATGTTCGGTCAAGCATCAACAATCATATCAATATCAAAATGTCTTCCTTGAGCTCTTCCCATATTTCTATGATATATTTATTTTTATATACAGCCAATGTTCCAACGAAGAAATAAGAAAATATAATTCTGACTATACCTTTAAAATACAGATTACATAACCATGACACACACCCACTGCCAAAAATGATTTTCTTAGTAAGAAATGTATTTCTCAAGGGTAAGAAAAGTTTTCTTGAAAAAAGAAAACAATGAAAAAATGTTTCTTGTTGTTATTATCTCATGATTTTCTTTTTTCAAGAAAACTTTTCTTATTTTACGAAACACATTTCTTCCTAAGAAAATTATTTTTGGCAGTTAAGGGATCTCCACAAGTCATGATCATGGACCCAAAGTTGGGTGCGGAGATGATTTAAAGCTAAAGGTGCATCCGAGGTGTTATGGTTTTAAAAATCAAAACTTTTATACAATCAAGTGATTTAATGATATGAACCATATTTTTGGCCCTCGACATGAGCTCTAACACCTGCCCCGCCTATCTCTGTTTCAGCGTTGAAGTGAGTTTGTCATGGGCCTGCTGGGCTGCTCGAGCTACCTCACGTGGACCTTCCCACCTTCACACCTTCCCACCCCCAAAACCACCACCTTCTCAAACTGTTTGTCAGCTCTCTAAATCCGATACACTCATACTAATACCGATTTCATTTTGCTTTGCAGAAAAAGTCCAAAGTGACGGCCTCACGGAGGATGCATCTCAAGGTAAACGCTGCACGACAATCACTGACCAGCAACGGCTACGTTTTCCCATTTCTAGAGCCACATTGTGCTGGCTTTTTTTACAAATATTGTTCAGTATTCCAGGATGAACATCCATTTCCTGTGCCAAACCAAAAAGATACCTTGTGGAAAATGTTATCTCTCACTTTCCTTCCCACCCCGATCCTTGCGCGCCACAGAGCATGATTCTTCAGAAAGCTAAGGAGGAGTTGGACCAGGAAACGAGGCAGAAACAAGAAGACAAGCAGAACGCGTTGAGCGAGAGAGTTCCTCCATTGGAGCTTTCAGGAATGTCTATGCAAGACCTACAGGTCTTTTGTTTTCCTTCTGCACACAGAGACAAAACTGTAGAATGTTAGCCCCCTCCCCAGCCCCCCATAACCTCGCACCCCACCAAAAAAATCCCCGTCCCCCGGTATGTCACAAATATTCTTCCCCTCACTTTTCTTTTCCGAATTTACCCCCAATCCTGTGCCTCTAGCAAACGAGGGGTTAATTGAGTGTGAAATGGAAAAGAAAAATAAACGAGTTTCTTCCTTCAGGAGAAGTGCAAGCATCTCTACCACAACATCGACGTGGCTGATGAGGAACGTTACGACACTAACATGAAGGTCCACAAGCAAACCCTTGAGGTAACGACCCACCTGCCTCTTGCTGACTCCTCGTGCTTCGTCAGTACCTTTCCACTATTACCGTCGGTCATGCATCACCATTTTGCTCAAAATGGACACACAACTGTTGCCTTCTTCTTAAATCATTATTCAGCATGAGATAGTTCTTAATGGGTCAAAGAAAAAGGACCTGTTGCTTTAACAATGTCAAGATGATGTGAATTTGTAAATCATTTAATTACTTTTTTTTTAAACAAACAAAAAAACATATATATATATATACATGGACAATGTATACATGGACTTCCATGGACATCCTGCATGTACAATAATTTCCCATTCTTTCCACAAACAGTTGTTTGGGCCATGGCTACCATTTAGGAATGTAGCATTGCCAAATGAGCTTCCTGGGCAATGAAATGCACTGGGTAGTTTGCCATTGCATTCCCTATGAGGTTGGGAATTGAAGGTGCCAATCGTCAGACACTGTTGAATCAATTCAGAAACCACACATTCTTTGCCTTAATATAATAATGTTGCGTCAGAGGTCCGGCGAACGCAGATGCTCTGTGTCAAAAGTCTAAAGACGTCCGCGAATGACCGAAACGATGTTTGAATATACAGTGTTCAGAATTAACAACTTATGAGCCCCCAAGGATTGTTCGATAAATAACCCGAATTTGGCAAGTGTTCACATGCGAAGGCGGGAAGGCGAGAAAACGTTTCTTATAACTGAAATGGTTTATTAAAATACACATTGGGAATAACGAAGAACAGGACGATAGATAACGGAACAGATCTGGAGGTCAACAGACACAGATAGGGAAGAAAAAGGGAAGCGCACACACTTAAGTATAAGAAAACTATACCTTACTAGGGCGCCAACAATACCAGATTCAAACCAAACAACGGGGATCACAGGTGACGACTAGAGTGGGCCGGAGTTGGTCGTGGTTGCAGGACAACGATGACATGCAGGTTTGTGAGGCACAGGGTGAAGTGTGGCTCTGGCTGGGAGTAATGAGGGGTAATGCATTTGTAATTGAAGCGGTCCTTCTCTTGGGGAGCAAGGGAGCAGAGAGAAGGAGAGAGCTCAGATATCTTCAGCCGCATGTGCGGACATGGCTTTCACCTCCTCTGGGATCGCCTTCATGCAGGCGGCTCATCCCGCAATTGGCCGCCCATTGCCTGTAAGGGGCGCAATCTTTTGGGCCGCCCCGCAATGCGGGGCAGCCCCTCGTCAAAGTGTTCTGCCCTCAACTAGGGCCCTCTGCAGCTCACTGCACTGCCATGGCCTGCTGTATTTGGCCAAACAGCTCATGATTATGTCCATTTATCAGGTGAAGCACTTGTCATGTCCTTTTGCGCTCAGGTCCTCCACCGAACAACCTCACCTGTACAGGTGGTTTTATACAATTCAACCTCACCCTATTCTTTTCTAAGGTTCCAGTCACTGGTCCATCAGTGCACATATTACATATGGCTTACCTCTGACAGATCCCTAATACAGGCGTAATTCTACCCTACTCGAACACACGGACGAAGCTATTCTTAGCACATACTAAACCTCCCTTCCCTGTTACAATAATACGAGTTCCCTAAAAAGGAATTTCGATGCAGGAGAAGGCCATTGGGTCCGTTGAAGCATGCGCTAGTATTGCCAACCTATGGTTGTTTTTCCGTGCTGTATCCATTTTAAATACTCAGCCTCAAGCAAGTAAGCAGTGTGAAGAATCAGCTCTTCGTTTGCAAAAGAAGTCCACAAATAGCCTGAAAAATGGCGCAGCTTTATTAATAACCAACTTATACGGATCCGGAGGAGACCGACGTCTACAGCAATCTACAGCAAGAACATGCCACGTCAAGCCTTCCTGAAAACACATTGATTCCCAGTCCATTTATATAGGGACACGTTTTATCAGGAAATCTCCGAGGGAACAAACAACACTGGGGGAGGTTCCTCCCACCGTTATCATTCGGGGGAGTCAGCCCGTCCTTATCAATTGTTTTTCTGGGCTCCGAGAAAACAGAACTGTAACTCACAAAGAGAAGAGTGTATGCTTAGCCAAACAAACCCATATATTTTATGGGTTTGTGTACATGAGTAATCCAAAGCATGTTTATACAGAGTCATGCGTTTGCTGAGATTAAAACAAAATATATATAGTTAACGATAGGTTCATGTCATTCTACTTGCATTACGCTAAAACAAGCGCATGTGGGCGTGGTTTTACGACCAGCCTCGAAAAAAGCACACGTATACAACCCGTTCAGCATGACCTCACTCCAAGCCCCTCCTCATCCAAAACCAAAACGAAGCAAAAACCCTTTATCCACTTTATGAAACAGCACTTTTAGACATCATACAAATCACAACACATTAGCACCCAACGTCTATAACTGAACTTTAGGCAATAACAAATCTACTACTTGACATTCCTTCCTCTTGTCTCGTCGAGACAAAGTATCTTAAGAGACAACGTGCCACATCGGGCTTTATTGAAAAATAATTGTGTAATGCGGGTATTGAAAAAATAATTGTGTAATGCGGGTATCTCCCAAGGGCATATCGTGCGCCCAAAGCGCCTCGCCCGTGCATTTGGCGAACGTGTCGTGTGGTGCGTGCTTGGAGCCTGAGGGCTCAAAACATGAAAGTTCATTAACGTTTCGGATCCACAACGAAGACGTCTGGTCCAGATGAGGTTCTGCTCCGCCAGAGGGTGCATCACTTCCCCTGCGGAACTGGCTCCCCCCACCCTTTGCAGACGCAGTCCTTGCAGATCTTCGAAGTTAATCAACGGTCATGCCCATGAGGTCCCTCACGTGTTGCTGTTCTGGGGAATACAAAATGTCGTCAGTATCTTGTGTCTCAATTTCCTGGTCAGGGTACAGAGCGTAAAAATCCGAATCCGAATCACTTGAAGCAAAGAGATCCGCAACATGTGGATCAAAGAGATCCGAAACATTTGGATCAAAGAGATCCGAAACATTTGAAGAAAAGAGAGGGACTTCCTTTATGTCAAAGTCTCCCATGGGCGCCTGGTCGGCTTGCGGGTCTAGGACATCCGCGTCGGGTCCCTCAACCGCCAGACCCAGTGTCGCAATCAGATCCATAGTTGGGTCAGAAGGGGGCGTGCAGCTGTCAGCTTGTAATACATAAGCAGCGTTAGCCAGTACACGCAAGGGGTTTATAGCACAAGTATCACAGTCATCACATACACCGTTACAGGCAGCAGCCAGTTCCCACATGGGATCCACACAAGTATCACAGTTGCCACAAAATTCAATGCAATTTTCTGGAGCGCCGGTCGCAACTGCCTTGTTGAAGGACCCGTTCAGGTCGACGGCCTCT
Source organism: Myxine glutinosa (assembly GCF_964187855.1). NCBI lineage: Eukaryota > Metazoa > Chordata > Myxini > Myxiniformes > Myxinidae > Myxine > Myxine glutinosa. Next base: position 14,930,120 of record NC_136273.1, read on the forward strand.
GTGGTCAGAGCCATAGTTGTTGTCGGCGGCTTCTTCACTTTCCATCCTGTAAAATACTTTCTCATACAGAGGAGGACTAGAGATTTCATTAGTGCCCCCCAAATTACTACCCCGATTATCACAGCCAGTGCGGTCAATAACCACTTCACTATGGTGCCCGTCCATCCCTGGAACCAGTCAGTGAGCCAGCTAAATGTATAAGAATTTTCGCGCGCGATCCGATCGATCGTCAGGGCGTGGCTAGTTTCCCTTAGTCTCACTATTGCGGCTGACACTCCTTCAGATGGATCGGGTATGTAAGTGCAACATTTTCCCTCTATAATTCCGCATACCCCTCCTTTCTCTGCCAGGAGCATGTCCAAAGCCACCCGATTCTGCATCACCATTGTACGCATGTGAATTACCGTGTCCAATAGTATGTCATGAGCCGTAGCGGTGTCGTTTGCCACCTTTTCTAGGGCCAAAGCCAATTTGTCTATCCGGAAACTATCCATGACTGTGCCCGCTCCTGGGAAGAAGAAACCAAACACCTTTTCCCCTAGGCTCCCGTGTAGTTTAGTGGTTCCATCTTCGTTCATGACTGACCTCTTATAACGCCTGTCCAAGGACTTTGGGTCTAGCTCATCCAGTATCTCAACGTCAGGAAGGACTGAACCCAGATAACATGTGCCCCCCCAATTATTTGGTAAATAGGGGTAAGCCTTGTCGCCGCATATAAACATTGTCCCATGGGGTGGGACCAGGTGGGTGGATAAGCACTGGAGTCCCTTTACCACCCCATTAATCCTACTAACCCCCCTAGAGAATGTTATAGCCGTTATGTTGTGGTTGTGTTTATCTTGCAGTACTATTCGTAATGTAATCCCCGAGCTCCCTTGTCCCAGCTTCCCGGGGAGAGTGTAGGCGCATTCTGATTCTCCCATACGCAAGTGGCCGGAACCCTGGAGGCAGACCCTCCCTTTCTGTGGTTTGACCCAGACGGGGGCAGGCCTCTCGGCCACATGGGCAATCATTGACGGGCGATAATTAAATTGTCGATTGCAACTCTTGCCGTTGTCAACCCCTTCTCTTTCCAGCGTGGTGACTAAACATGGGGAATCGATAGGTTGTGAGCAGAGGTCATTGAGGGACAGAGGTAGCACTATCATGTGTATTCCTGTGGTGCCTGCTTGGGGAAAGCGCATGCACGACCAGCAGTGTGTCCTATTTTGAATTGTTGCCACCTCCCTGGCCACTTTCCAATATGTGTTTTCCCCCCTCTTTGGGGCCTTATCCTGGGGTTGTGGCGTGAGTATGTATTCGATGCATGGTATGTAGTTCCTTTCGCCACCGGCCGCGCCAGGGGTCCAGACGCTGCACCGGACCTGCATAGTCATGCCTTTCTCTAGGCGCGTGCGTGTTTGTAGCTTAAAATCAGGGGTTCCCCATTTGTATCCTGGTTGGGCCAAGGTCTTAATGCTAGCTTGCCCGTCTTCCCGGAACTCTCGTTGCTTTTGTAGTACCATGCCAACGCGTCCAGGCCCTGCCGACAGTGCTAGCCAATTTATGTTCACCCAATTTGTGTGCAGGGCTTTCTGTTCGAAACATGGTAGTGATACTCTTTGTCCCCATGTTACGGTGAGGTGTCGGGTTTCGTTTTCGCATCTATTGGAATCGGAGTTTCCCCTAGCTGCTGTCGCTATCAATAGTATTGTACCTATGATTAGGCCCATCCTTACTGTGTTCTGGGGGTGTGGTGTCTGGTGCTTGTATGGCCAACTTACAGTGCGTGGCGTGGATCCACGAAGTCTTGCCCTTGCAAAAGACTGCCGTTGGTGTAGTCAGCAACACCTGGACTGGTCCCTTCCACCTTGGTTCCAAGGCGTTCTTGCAGGTGAAGTGCTCCACGAACACCTGGTCTTTTTCCTCTGGTGGAACACCTGATCCACAAGTCTCCTGGGAGCGCCTGGTCTACAGGTCTCCAATTTCCTAATCCACTTTTTTTTCCCAGTGGATCCAATTTTATTCAATATTCAATTTTTAAATTCAATCCCATTTAATCCAGTCCAATTCAAATTAAATTCCATCCTTCTCTCAGCATCCCATTACCTGTTTCCAACATCAATAAAAATAAAATTATAAAATTAATAAAAAATCAATCATCTCAACTCTCAAATCGAATCAAAAAATAAAAATAAACGAAAATTACTTCAGCGAGAGTTTCCACTAGAATTAACACAAACAAACCACCTTTAACCTCCATTAACACAAACACAAACCACCATTAACCTCGATTAATACAAACAAACCACCATTAACCTCCGTGAACCTCCCCCTATTATTTATTTATTTTCACGAATAAACAAATAATAGAAATAACCTGGTCTACTTCCAATTTCAATTCTGGTCAGTTCTGGTGTCTGGTCACACACAATGTTTTCCTCACCCACTGTGATTCGCTCAAAATAGATTCTCACTGTTATGTCTGAAATTCGTCTCATGAAAACCCATTCAAGAGTCCGGTGTGACAGACAGCCAAACACATAGACACGCCGAAGACCCCAGGGTACCCATCAAACTAGCTTGTCCCCAGATCCACAACACAGCGAAACATGTAAATTTACTAAAATAATCACTTACTCATAACTAGCTGGATAACTAGCATAACTAGCTCAACACCTGGAACTCATAACTAATACTTACTTAAAATAATGTAATATCCCAATCTTCACCCTTTATGCAAATCGAAGCACCCCGGACAACCACAACCAATATCAACCACTGTAGCCGCCTTCCCCTCCAGGCAGCCACACACAGCCACATACATCTCCATCCACGTCACACAAGACAACAGCCAACGAGTGTGTCCACCACACAGAAACCTTTGGCAATGCAACAACCGAACTCCCAGACAACCAACAACAAAACCCAATCCATCTCCATGGCTCATCAAGCAGTTCCAACTTAATCCAGCTTCACATACCGATTTCCCCAAAAACTCGTGAAACTTCACCCCCATTCTGGAAAAACCCTAGACTAAACCCTGACACCCTAAATAACTTCAGACCCATCTCCAATCTACCCTTTCTGTCAAAAGTTTTGGAACGTGCTGTGGCCACTCAACTCAAACATCACCACTCTGCCAATAACCTGTATGAAACATCCCAATCCGGATTCTGCTCCAGCCACAGTACTGAAACTGCTCTCCTCAAAATCACCAGCGACCTTCTCTCTCCTCTGACGCCGGCAACCTCAACATTTTCATCCTCCTCACCTCAACGCCTCCTTTGACATCATCAATCACACCATCCTCCTCACCCTGTTTAGACCAGCTTGTGCCTATTAAACCCAAATCAGTTCACTCCCAAGCTTCACATGGACCACCTACAGCACTGCAAAGATGTCCTCTACTCCACCTACTACCCTCAAATTATCCACTCTGGCTCCGGAATCCCAAAAGCACTCTTCTCTACAATAAACAAACTAAATAAACAACCTTTACAACGTGAACAAACTCCTCAGCTCCCTGGATACCACCACCTTGCTCCACACACCTGTTGGTGCACACCTGTGCACTCACACCTGGTGCCACCTGCACCCTCCTTCCTTCCTGGACCATTCATCCAAAGCAAAATTGACAGCATCTACAACAGCTTAATCACCACAATTCACTCCCCCTTAAGGTGTCCCCCAAGGTTCAGTTCTTGGCCCCCTCCTCTTCGTCCTGTACCTATCCCCCCTTGGTCACTTAATCCGTCATGCACCATAGCCAATGCACCATGGTCTCCAATTCCACTGCTTCACCGATGACATCCAGCTTTTTCATCTCCACCAAATCGTGCTCCACCACCACCCACTCTATCCTGACAAACTGCCTAACTGAAATAAAATTCTAGCTTCAGATCAGCTTCCTCGAACTTAACTACGCTAAATCTGAATTAATCTTCATTCCCCCCAACATCGATGGTTTCCCAGTATCCACATCCGGAATCTTGGCATCATCATTGACCAAAACCCTCTCCTTTGAAAAATACACTAAACAGATCATAAAGACCTTAAACCTTAATCATAAAAACTGAAAAATGCTTCGCCATGGAATAGTCCACCACTCATGTAAATAATCATAAGAGTTCTGCGAAACATCTCCATCTTTAAAACTTAGCCAACCAAATTTAAACCACATGTTTTCCCCCCAAAAAACAAGTCACATTCTTTGTATATTGCCAACATTGTTCATCGTTTAAGTATCATCCAGACCTAAATTTTTATAAACCATCAACTTGTAGATGCATTTATTTATATCCCATTAACCCAAGAACTCTCAATTGCTTGGTTATATTTTAGTAATGTCATATATCCATATTTCTTTTCCAAATTGTTCCTGATATACACATTAATCCCATCTGTCTTCGTTTCCAGATGAACTCAAATCAGGAAATCAACACAAATCCTTATTACCTCCAATCAATTCAAAATTAAATCAAACCAATTCAAAACCAGATCGGATCAGCGATCAGAAATCACTTTTCCAATCAACACATTCCAAGCAACAATTCATTCAAAGACCAAGCTTAAAAACACAACTCTCATCTTACTGTGACAAATAAGCAACCAACCTACTTCACAAATAAAATAACTTTTAATAAATAATAATAAATAAATTAATAATAAAACCAAACCAAATAAATAAATACCAAACCAAATAAAATAAAACAGAAACCAAATAAATAATAAAATAACTTATCTAAAACAAATAACTTTTCATCACCCCTTTCTTCTCCACCGCCTCTTACACTTAAACAGATCATAATTACTCACTCATACACTATTGCCCATCACCCAGTTGCCCCAGACCCAAACACAGGTTTGAAATCCCAGTAGGTTGTTCTTCAATCCCAACCATCATGTGATCCCAACATCTCTCCATTTATTTCGTTCCTCATGGGGTTGGTGTTTTATGGCCTTTACCTCTTACCCAATCACACTGCACATTATTCCCCGTCCTTGATGGATAATTTTACATCCAGATGGGCACAGCATCCCATTTTTGGCGACCCAGCCCTAAAACAAGCCCCTGGACTCCTTGCAGGCTGGACCAAAACCCCCGGACCTGCCTCCATGGAACAATGACGCCTGAGCACTCAATTAGCCCTCCCAGTACCAAAGACTTACAATCAGACCGACAGACAGACAAATAACAGAGGCATGTCGCCAGCCCCAGCACAGGACATCCCCTTTCCGGGCAGGTACAATATAATCCACAGCATCGAAATGCCAATTTCTATCCGGGGCCTCGCAAAGCCAAAATCCATGCCTGCGTGCTCCATCATGCAACCCGATCTGTACTCGGTGCGCCCGGCGCCCCCTATAATCAGTGAGTTATAATAACCACAATATCTCTGGCACCCAACTCGTGATACCACAATTTAATCCACGTTACTTGCATCTCTTCATCCTCACCGCTCGGCCCGGTTAAATTAAATTCCAAGCGTACTGTATTCTCTGTCCACTAATTATGTACATGATTTTGGTTTTACCCACAATATAATGTCCCGATATTCTCCCCAGATTTAGGTTCTATATCCTGTCGTTAAAGCAACACCCTGTAGACTGACTCCGCCTGTCGTTCTTCCAAGGTTAGTGAATTACCTCTGACCTTTCCCTTGCATATCTCGAACAAAGGTCAACTAAACTTTAAAAGGTCAAACTTCGAATTGGGGTAACCAGCGCTTTATTTTTCCGCAAATAATACAAGTCCGGCGTCATTCCCTGCAGGAACCACATCCAGACAGACAAATGACCCTTATTGAGGCTCTACATCGCAAAATGCTAGCTCCTACGAATCCAACAACCGTCACAATCCGTCCAGGGACTTCCGTACGTGCTCTACAATGCAGCACCTCTCTACCTGGTGCACACCTTTCGCACATCCTTCCTCGTTCGCACAACGCTTCATCAACACACCTCCTCGCGCCCACACCTTGGCACAAGCCACACCACATACCGACAGTTGAAACCTCGATATTCCTCTTTCCTCGGATCAGCGTTCTGTTGAAAACGTGACATTTCTGCTCAAATTATTGAATTTCCAAATACTCTCCCTGCAGCGCCCGTGAGGCAGCTTGTCCCACATTATCTGCCTCCAGACCCATATGCGTTTTAATAACTTAACCTTATCAGCATCGTTCGCCAGCATACCCTTTGTCCGGCGCATCGATCATCCCAAATGCTTCGATGCATCTTCCAGCCGCCACTCCGCACTGTACCTTACTGTATGAACAAGACTTCCTGTTGGAATTTGGCTCCGGAAATTAATTACTCTGTCTTGAAATCGTTTAATTTAACCATCCTAAATAAATCCATCCATCTATCCATCTTATAAATCCATCTTAAATAACGTATTCGTCCTGTGACATTGCCTGGCATATATGTCGCAGCCGGCCACTATTCCGACATGGCTCATGACTCATGTCTAATTCTGACAAGAAGATGAAGGATGAAGGACACATATTGAGTGCGGAAGTCCGGAACACATAATGAGTCCGGAACACATATTGATTCGAATTCTGCATTTAGCGAAAAAAAACAGCCCATCCTGCAACCATCTCCAATAAACCGCTTCATATCAACAGTAGATCGACAAGGGCACTCCGGGTGCTTTCCTGACCCGATTTATATCAATTCGCTTCCCAAACAACTCCCAAACAGATGAAAATCCGGACTCAGTTCAGGACCTCGCCTGTTCTCTCGGATAGACGTTAAAATGGACATTCCCGGCCTGAATTTCCCCCAAGTCGAGCAGATCGCTTACAAAGTTTCACACCGAAACCCTCTGCTTTGCACATGACACACAGACAAACACATTGGCCAGACACACGCGTCAATTAACATCCCAATATACATTCATTCCTCATTCATGTTACATCTCTCATTCAAGGAAAAGGATTTTTTGGGACGGGTTTGGACGGGGGGTGGGTTGAGGTGGAAAGGGGAGGCAGGGCGGGGGGTGTTGGGGTGTTGCCTAGAGCCCCGGGGCTGAGCTCAGGTCTTGGGGGGGGGTTGGGGGCATGGTGGCTACCTCCCCTTTCGCGGGGTCTTGGTCCGGATTATGGACGAGCGGCATTAGCCGCTGATTTGCTTGCTTAACTACCTCCTTAATTGTTTCACCTGGCCCATTTCCTGTGAGCTTATTTATTTTCTCTTGTCCACCAGGTCCTGGCCTGCTTTATCTGGACCTCTTGTCTAGAACTTCCTGGCTTGACCTCGTAGTTGTCACTACCTTCTTGTCAAACCTATGGTACCTGCGCATTTCCCTTTTCCTGGCCATGTCCCTTTGGCCTTCTAAGTTAACCTATGGCCTTTTATCTAAGTTTAGCCACAGCCCTTCGTTCCCTGGCATGCAATGGCATACCCCATCTTGTCTCTGGGCTGTTCCTTCCTGGAAAAATCTTGGCCACCTGGTTTCAGCCTATATGGCTGTCCGACCTCATTTTCCCCTCCTGGTGCTAACTGTAACTTTAAGCTTCCTGTTAAATCCTTACTGATATCCTGCGCAAAATCTATCCTTAGCTTTTTACCCTTAATGTTTATCCAGCGCAAATATTGTAACGTTACTCTTACTATCCTTACTTGTTTATCCTGGCTTTAACAAAGCTACGCCATTCTGAGGCCTAAATGAGCCTCTACTTACAATTTCTGTTCGAGTGCAGACAGCGGGGAAGACAAGGAGACTGAACCCGCGCGAGGGAGGAAGGTACGAATTTGGAATAATAGCCCTCTGATATAAAACAACTCCCACCTTTACTCAAATCAACGTGCCGGCGCCGGCCTCAGGTCAGCCTTCCTCCTGTCCCTCGGGCTCCGTTTCCCGTCCTCCGCGTCTGTTGACACCCCACTCCTGGTACCATCTGTGAAGAATCAGCTCTTCGTTTGCAAAAGAAGTCCACAAATAGCCTGAAAAATGGCGCAGCTTTATTAATAACCAACTTATACGGATCCGGAGGAGACCGACGTCTACAGCAATCTACAGCAAGAACATGCCACGTCAAGCCTTCCTGAAAACACATTGATTCCCAGTCCATTTATATAGGGACACGTTTTATCAGGAAATCTCCGAGGGAACAAACAACACTGGGGGAGGTTCCTCCCACCGTTATCATTCGGGGGAGTCAGCCCGTCCTTATCAATTGTTTTTCTGGGCTCCGAGAAAACAGAACTGTAACTCACAAAGAGAAGAGTGTATGCTTAGCCAAACAAACCCATATATTTTATGGGTTTGTGTACATGAGTAATCCAAAGCATGTTTATACAGAGTCATGCGTTTGCTGAGATTAAAACAAAATATATATAGTTAACGATAGGTTCATGTCATTCTACTTGCATTACGCTAAAACAAGCGCATGTGGGCGTGGTTTTACGACCAGCCTCGAAAAAAGCACACGTATACAACCCGTTCAGCATGACCTCACTCCAAGCCCCTCCTCATCCAAAACCAAAACGAAGCAAAAACCCTTTATCCACTTTATGAAACAGCACTTTTAGACATCATACAAATCACAACACATTAGCACCCAACGTCTATAACTGAACTTTAGGCAATAACAAATCTACTACTTGACAAGCAGCACATACCATTTTAAAAGTCTTTGCTACGACTACGCCAGGGTGAGGTTCGAACCACTGACCCTCTAGACTCAGAGCTAATGCTCTAACGATTACTCCACCAAATCTGGTAAACATGTTACAAAAATAAAAATAATGTAAATAAGAGATAGCGGGGGGGGGGGGGGGGGGACTAAATTAGTGTTACGAACATTTTTCATCAAACATGTTACTTAAAGAAGACTGCCTCCTTCAATTCTTTAAAGGACCTTCTATAATCGAGCAGTTACGTTTCAGGATTTAAATGGACAACACCAGAGCGGATATGTAAGATGAAGGAGAAAGGGCAAACAGTCTGTGAAACACAATGAACAAGGTAATAAGGAATTGGAATGGGAATCGGTGTCATGAAATGAGAGGTCAGATCCATAATACGAAGATTGCAAAGGGAAGAGGTTTTATCCCTAATGGTTTTCCTTCCATATCACATCTCTTGTTATAATAAAAGTTAGAAATTCCTCATAATCACCTGCACCCGAGCATTAAAATCCTGATAATAGGGACAAAGAATCGGAGAATTTAACACTTTCAAAACTCTCATTTGGGAGCGTTCTCATGTCCAAGTCTTCAGACAAAACCATAAAACTTTTTTTTTTTAAATCAAAAATATCCAAACATGTTCAAAAAATATTTTATATACAGTATTCTATTCATTTGTTAATCGTCTCTTCGTTCGTTCTCTTATATATTGGTATTCACCTGGTCATTCATGTAATCATATACGAGTGCCTTGTATTGTACGAATCAACATAGGACAAGCCAAGATTTGACATCTTAAGGCCCTGAGTTCGAGTCCCCGTCAAATCCGTTGAATTAACACCAGGTGGGTTGACTCAGCCTGTCATCCTTCCGTGGTCAGCAAATTGAGCACCAGCTTACTGGTGATAGGGGGCACTGCATCAGCGGTACAGCCGCACCCAGAAAATGATGCAGCCAATCAGCCACAGGCTGCACACGAACCACCACCAATATAAGACATAAGGAGACGATGGACAAAGCAACACAGCATATGGGATTTGAAACCGTGATCACAGCATGAGCCAAGTGCTCAGATGGGAACACCAACCAGACACGAAGTATCGAATAACTGCAGTCACTTCCATATAAATAATTATTTGAGTGTCCTCAAACAATTTCATATCATACTTGGAATTGCATCTTTGTTCGTTTATACAAGGAATAGTTCGAAGTCCATAAATCCATAAATCCATATCGTCATGTTTTAATTTGTTTACATTTTAGCTCGTTTTCATCTGGAAGGCCACAGTGAGGGGGTACGAGTTAAACGATTTTATAGGGTGATTGGTTAAATCGATAACTTGATGATATTATGGGGTATAAAATTGTGACAAACACAAAAAATTCGTGTCAGACGTACCGGCCCTAATTTAAATTACCATCAATTGATGTTAAAGTATCTTGGGATTTTAATAATACATGGAACTACAGCTGAAGTACCCGGTGTTTCCTACGGAAATTTGTGTTTTTTTTTTTGTTTTTTTTTCTTTTTTGTATACATAATCGAGGCTCGTGAAAGAGCTAACATTTATCACACAAACAAACCAAACAGACAAACAAACAAAGTATATAAAAAGGGAAGCGGTAGACAAGATGGGGAGAGAAGGGGAAGCACACAAACACAACATTTGTGAGGGACATCGTGGAGGAGGCATGGGAAAGGGGCAGGGGGTGGGAGAAGTATAAACACAAGGACACCAAGGACTTCCAGGAAAGAAGTTGGTATTTCAAAAAAGTGGATTTGGGGTGAAATTAGCGGGAGTAGAAAAGATCAAGATTTTGGATGGGGGAAGATAAGAGATGGTGGTGAACAGCTGTTTTAAAGACCTGGAGGAAGGAGTGGGATTGAAGGGAATGGGGGAGTTTGTTCCAGAGGTGGGAGAAAAGAGGAATGAAAGAGTGAAGGAGCAGAGAGCCGAGATTTCGGCAGTTTAACCATCAGAGGGTTCCTGGCAGATCTTGTGCGACCTGTAGGAATATTTGGGGGACAGAGCACAGAGAGAGCTGGGGGTGCAAGGCCGGAGAGGAGTCGGTAGAAGACAGAAAGACCACCAACCTGCCTGCGGTGAGTGAGTGAAAGGCCCCTTGGAGTTAGCTTCATCGCGGGAGATTCCAATGATTCTGAACGCTTTGGTTTCAACAGCGTGAAGACGAGCTAGGTGTGAGTCAAGAGCACCAGGCCAGAGGGGAGAACAGTATTCCATTGAGCTGTGGATGAAAGCCTTGTATGTGGTGAGGAGCTCAGGTGTGCCAAGGAAGGTCTTCGCACGACGGAGGATGCCCGGTCGGCAACTGGCTTTGGAGGCCATATTTGAAATGTGGTTTTCCCAAGAAAGATCATGGCAGATAGTGAGACCCAAAAGCTTGAGTGACAGAACTTCTTGGGGAGGATTATTCAGAAAGTGCATGGGAGGTTGTCCAGTCGGTGTTTTCGGAGAGACATAGTAAGAGTGTGAGATTTGTCAGGAATGAAAGACATGTTCCACTTGTTTGCCCAGGCAATGATTTTGTCCAGGTCTGCAGAGGGCGAGAAAGCTGCAGACTGCCGATCTGAGGGATGAGGAATGGAGTGACAGAGAGTGGAGTCATCAGCAAAGAGATAGAGAGGATTTTCAAGAGAGTCGGAGAGATCATTGATGAAGACCAGAAAAAGCACAGGGCCCAGAATACTGCCTTGGGGAACTCCAGCCTGAACAGGAAGAGGAAATGAGAGAAACCCAGTCAGGGCCACACGTTGACTACGACTAGAGAGGAAGTCCGCCAGCCATGCGTGGAGATTTCCAAGGATACCAAAGGAGGAGCGTTTGGTGAGCAGAGCGGGGTGCCAGACCATATCGAAGGCAGGTGATATGTCGAGGGACACAGCTGTAATTTCCTGTTTGGCATTGAGGACCTCCATCCATTGTTGAGAGAGCAGAAGCAGCATGTCCAGAGTAGAGTGACCTGGTCTGAAACCAAATTGATGATCAGAGAGTAAGCCATTGGAGAAGAGGAAAGATTTCATATCCGAAGCAATGATGGATTCCATGACTTTGCTGATAATTGGGAGAAGGCTGATTGGTCTGTAGTTGCTAGGATCTGTTTTTGCACCTTTTTGTGCAAAGCGGTGATGTTGGCTGATTTCCAAGCAGATGGCAGATGACCTTGAGCAAAAGAGAGGGTGAAGAGAACAGAGAGAGGGAGTGAAAGAGCGGAAGAACAGAATTTTAGGACCCGTAGGCTGATGCCATCAGGTCCAGTTGCAGAATCAGAGTCGAGTTGTTGACAAATTTGTTGTTGTTCTTCGCTCTCACACAAGTCCCGACTTTGTATACAAAAAAACAAACACAATATACAACCTCAACATGTGATCTTCACATTCTATTCGTACATTATACTCGTTCATTCCGGGGAAAAAATCCAAGCAGTGTATAAACACAAGACACGATTGAGGCCTGAAGGCCAATTATCTGGTTTTTATCTGGGGTAAAAAATTTTTTATCCAAATATAGCCCCCGACCTTCCTCTGGATGAAAGATTTGATACATATATTTTTATAGGGGTTTATATATATATATATATATATATATATATATATATATATATAGATAGCTATATAGATAAATAGATATATATAAACCAAATTTTTTTTTTCCAATTTTTCAATTTTCAATTTTCCAATTTTTTTTTTTACAGGAATTTTTTGGGGAATTTTTTTTTTTAACTTAACTTTTCAACTTCAATTGTTTATAAAATGTGATATCACGTATATTACAAATACATTTGTGCAAAATAATTGTTTGAATTGTGATTGGTTTAAACCATGACAAAACGGCAACTCGGATGCAGTCATTTATCTATATATCTACACATCTGAGCAGTGTCTGTGTTGTCACTTAACGACTCCGTCAAACTTTTGTTTCCGTGGTTGTGAAGTGTTTTTAATAACGATGTGGTGGTTTTGAATCACGTGGTGGTGAGGTATTTTCAATTATGTGGTGGTGAGGTGTTTTTAAATCACATGGTGGTGAGGTGTTTTTAAATCACGTGGTGGTGAGGTGTTTTGAATTACGTGGTGGTGAGGTATTTTGAATGATGTAGTGGTGAGGTGTTTTTAAATGACGTGGTGGTGAGGTGTTTTGAATTAGTTGGTGATGAGGTGTTTTTAAATCACGTGGTGGTGAGGTGTTTTGAATTAAGTGGGGTGAGCTATTTATAATTATGTGGTGGTGAGGTGTTTTTAATTATGTGGTGGTGAGGTGTTTTTAATGATGTGGTGGTGAGGAGTTTTTAAATGACGTGGTGGGGGTGTTTTGAATTACGTGGTGGTGCGGAGTTTTGAATTACGTGGTGGTGAGGTATTTATAATTAAGTGGTGGTGAGGTATTTATAATTACGTGGTGGTGAGGTGTTTTTAATTACGTGGTGGTGAGGTGTTTTTAATTATGTGGTGGTGAGGTGTTTTTAAATGACGTGGTGGTGAGGTGTTTTGAATTAGTTGGTATTGAGGTGTTTTTAAATCACATGGTGGTGAGGTGTTTTAAATTATGTGGTGGTGAGGTGTTTTGAATTAAGTGGGGTGAGCTATTTATAATTATGTGGTGGTGAGGTGTTTTTAATTATGTGGTGGTGAGGTGTTTTTAATGATGTGGTGGTGAGGAGTTTTTAAATGACGTGGTGGGGGTGTTTTGAATTATGTGGTGGTGCGGAGTTTTGAATTACGTGGTGGTGAGGTATTTATAATTAAGTGGTGGTGAGGTATTTATAATTACGTGGTGGTGAGGTGTTTTTAATTACGTGGTGGTGAGGTGTTTTTAATGATGTGGTGGTGAGGAGTTTTTAAATGACGTGGTGGGGGTGTTTTGAATTACGTGGTGGTGCGGAGTTTTGAATTACGTGGTGGTGAGGTATTTATAATTAAGTGGTGGTGAGGTATTTATAATTACGTGGTGGTGAGGTGTTTTTAATTACGTGGTGGTGAGGTGTTTTTAATTATGTGGTGGTGAGGTGTTTTTAAATGACGTGGTGGTGAGGTGTTTTGAATTAGTTGGTATTGAGGTGTTTTTAAATCACATGGTGGTGAGGTGTTTTGAATTACGTGGTGGTGAGGTATTTATAATTGCGTGGTGGTGAGGTATTTATAATTGCGTGGTGGTGAGGTGTTTTTAATTATGTGGTGGTGAGGTGTTTTGAATTAGTTGGTGATGAGGTGTTTTGAATTTCATGGTGGTGAGGTGTTTTGAATTACTTGGTGGTGAGGTGCTTTAATTATGTGGTGGTGAGGTGGTTTGAATTACATGGTGGTGAGGTATTTATAATTGCGTGGTGGTGAGGTATTTATAATTGCGTGGTGGTGAGGTGTTTTTAATTATGTGGTGGTGAGGTGTTTTGAATTACTTGGTGGTGAGGTGTTTTAAATTACTTGGTGGTGAGGTGTTTTGAATTACTTGGTGGTGAGGTGTTTTTAATTTCATGGTGTTGAGGTGTTTTTATTACGTGTTTTATGGCTGTGAGGTGTTTTTAATTTCGTGGTGGTGAGGTGTTTTGAATTACTTGGTGGTGAGGTGTTTTTAATTTCGTGGTGGTGAGGTGTTTTGAATTACTTGGTGGTGAGGTGTTTTGAATTATGTGGTGGTGAGGTGTTTTGAATTACTTGGTGGTGAGGTGTTTTGAATTACGTGGTGGTGAGGTGTTTTGAATTACGTGGTGGTGAGGTGTTTTGAATTACGTGGTGGTGAGGTGTTTTCGAATTACGTGGTGGTGAGGTGTTTTGAATTACGTTGTGGTGAGGTGTTTTGAATTATGTGGTGGTGAGGTGTTTTGAATTACTTGGTGGTGAGGTGTTTTTAATTTCGTGGTGGTGAGGTGTTTTTGTTACGTGTTTTATGGCTGTGAGATGCTTTGAATTATGTGGTGGTGAGGTGTTTTTAATTTCGTGGTGGTGAGGTGTTTTGAATTACTTGGTGGTGAGGTGTTTTGAATTATGTGGTGGTGAGGTGTTTTGAATTACGTGGTGGTGAGGTGTTTTGTATTACGTGGTGGTGAGGTGTTTTGAATTACGTGGTGGTGAGGTGTTTTGAATTACGTGGTGGTGAGGTGTTTTGAATTACTTGGTGGTGAGGTGTTTTGAATTATGTGGTGGTGAGGTGTTTTGAATTATGTGATGGTGAGGTGTTTTGAATTACGTGCTGGTGAGGTGTTTTGAATTACTTGGTGGTGAGGTGTTTTGAATTACTTGGTGGTGAGGTGTTTTGAATTACGTGGTGGTGAGGTGTTTTGAATTACTTGGTGGTGGGGTGTTTTAAATTATGTGGTGGTGAGGTGTTTTGAATTACGTGGTTGTGAGGTGTTTTGAATTACTTGGTGGTGAGGTGTTTTGAATTACGTGGTGGTGAGGTGTTTTGAATTATTTGGTGGTGAAGTGTTTTGAATTATGTGGTTGTGAGGTGTTTTGAATTATGTGGTGGTGAGGTGTTTTGAATTATGTGGTGGTGAGGTGTTTTGAATTATGTGGTGGTGAGGTGTTTTGAATTACGTGGTGGTGAGGTGTTTTGAATTACTTGGTGGTGGGGTGTTTTGAATTACTTGGTGGTGGGGTGTTTTGAATTATGTGGTGGTGAGGTGTTTTGAATTAGTTGGTGATGAGGGGTTTTGAATTTCATGGTGGTGAGGTGTTTTGAATTACTTGGTGGTGAGGTGCTTTAATTATGTGGTGGTGAGGTGTTTTGAATTACATGGTGGTGAGGTATTTATAATTGCGTGGTGGTGAGGTATTTATAATAGCGTGGTGGTGAGGTGTTTTTAATTATGTGGTGGTGAGGTGTTTTGAATTACTTGGTGGTGAGGTGTTTTAAATTACTTGGTGGTGAGGTGTTTTGAATTACTTGGTGGTGAGGTGTTTTTAATTTCATGGTGGTGAGGTGTTTTTATTACGTGTTTTATGGCTGTGAGGTGTTTTTAATTTCGTGGTGGTGAGGTGTTTTTATTACGTGTTTTATGGCTGTGAGGTGTTTTTAATTTTGTGGTGGTGAGGTGTTTTTATTACATGTATTATGGCTGTGAGGTGTTTTTAATTTCATGGTGGTGAGGTGTTTTTATTACGTGTTTTATGGCTGTGAGGTGTTTTGAATTACGTGGTGGTGAGGTGTTTTTAATTTCGTGGTGGTGAGGTGTTTTTGTTACGTGTTTTATGGCTGTGAGGTGCTTTGAATTATGTGGTGGTGAGGTGTTTTTAATTTCGTGGTGGTGAGGTGTTTTGAATTACTTGGTGGTGAGGTGTTTTGAATTATGTGGTGGTGAGGTGTTTTGAATTACTTGGTGGTGAGGTGTTTTGAATTACGTGGTGGTGAGGTGTTTTGAATTACGTGGTGGTGAGGTGTTTTGAATTACGTGGTGGTGAGGTGTTTTCGAATTACGTGGTGGTGAGGTGTTTTGAATTACGTTGTGGTGAGGTGTTTTGAATTATGTGGTGGTGAGGTGTTTTGAATTACTTGGTGGTGAGGTGTTTTTAATTTCGTGGTGGTGAGGTGTTTTTGTTACGTGTTTTATGGCTGTGAGATGCTTTGAATTATGTGGTGGTGAGGTGTTTTTAATTTCGTGGTGGTGAGGTGTTTTGAATTACTTGGTGGTGAGGTGTTTTGAATTATGTGGTGGTGAGGTGTTTTGAATTACGTGGTGGTGAGGTGTTTTGTATTACGTGGTGGTGAGGTGTTTTGAATTACGTGGTGGTGAGGTGTTTTGAATTACGTGGTGGTGAGGTGTTTTGAATTACTTGGTGGTGAGGTGTTTTGAATTACGTGCTGGTGAGGTGTTTTGAATTACTTGGTGGTGAGGTGTTTTGAATTACTTGGTGGTGAGGTGTTTTGAATTACGTGGTGGTGAGGTGTTTTGAATTACTTGGTGGTGGGGTGTTTTAAATTATGTGGTGGTGAGGTGTTTTGAATTACGTGGTTGTGAGGTGTTTTGAATTACTTGGTGGTGAGGTGTTTTGAATTACGTGGTGGTGAGGTGTTTTGAATTATTTGGTGGTGAGGTGTTTTGAATTACGTGGTTGTGAGGTGTTTTGAATTATGTGGTGGTGAGGTGTTTTGAATTATGTGGTGGTGAGGTGTTTTGAATTATGTGGTGGTGAGGTGTTTTGAATTACGTGGTGGTGAGGTGTTTTGAATTACTTGGTGGTGGGGTGTTTTGAATTACTTGGTGGTGGGGTGTTTTGAATTATGTGGTGGTGAGGTGTTTTGAATTATGTGGTGGTGAGGTGTTTTGAATTACTTGGTGGTGAGGTGTTTTGAATTACGTGGTGGTGAGGTGTTTTGAATTACGTGGTGGTGAGGTGTTTTGAATTACTTGGTGGTGGGGTGTTTTGAATTACTTGGTGGTGTGGTGTTTTAAATTATGTGGTGGTGAGGTGTTTTGAATTACTTGGTGGTGAGGTGTTTTGAATTATGTGGTGGTGAGGTGTTTTGAATTACGTGGTGGTGAGGTGTTTTGAATTACTTGGTGGTGAGGTGTTTTGAATTATGTGGTGGTGAGGTGTTTTGAATTACGTGGTGGTGAGGTGTTTTAAATTATGTGGTTGTGAGGTGTTTTGAATTACTTGGTGGTGGGGTGTTTTGAATTATGTGGTGGTGAGGTGTTTTGAATTACGTGGTGGTGAGGTGTTTTAAATTACGTGGTTGTGAGGTGTTTTGAATTACGTGGTGGTGAGGTGTTTTGAATTATGTGGTGGTGAGGTGTTTTGAATTACGTGGTGGTGAGGTGTTTTGAATTACTTGGTGGTGAGGTGTTTTGAATTATGTGGTGGTGAGGTGTTTTAAATTATGTGGTTGTGAGGTGTTTTGAATTACTTGGTGGTGGGGTGTTTTGAATTATGTGGTGGTGAGGTGTTTTGAATTACGTGGTGGTGAGGTGTTTTGAATTACGTGGTGGTGAGGTGTTTTGAATTACTTGGTGGTGGGGTGTTTTAAATTATGTGGTGGTGAGGTGTTTTGAATTACGTGGTGGTGGGGTGTTTTGAATTACTTGGTGGTGAGGTGTTTTGAATTACGTGGTGGTGAGGTGTTTTGAATTACTTGGTGGTGGGGTGTTTTGAATTACTTGGTGGTGGGGTGTTTTAAATTATGTGGTGGTGAGGTGTTTTGAATTACGTGGTGGTGGGGTGTTTTGAATTACTTGGTGGTGAGGTGCTTTGAATTACGTGGTGGTGAGGTGTTTTGAATTACTTGGTGGTGGGGTGTTTTGAATTACTTGGTGGTGGGGTGTTTTGAATTATGTGGTGGTGAGGTGTTTTGAATTATGTGGTGGTGAGGTGTTTTGAATTACTTGGTGGTGAGGTGTTTTGAATTACGTGGTGGTGAGGTGTTTTGAATTACGTGGTGGTGAGGTGTTTTGAATTACTTGGTGGTGGGGTGTTTTGAATTACTTGGTGGTGTGGTGTTTTAAATTATGTGGTGGTGAGGTGTTTTGAATTACTTGGTGGTGAGGTGTTTTGAATTATGTGGTGGTGAGGTGTTTTGAATTACGTGGTGGTGAGGTGTTTTGAATTACTTGGTGGTGAGGTGTTTTGAATTATGTGGTGGTGAGGTGTTTTGAATTACGTGGTGGTGAGGTGTTTTAAATTACGTGGTTGTGAGGTGTTTTGAATTACTTGGTGGTGGGGTGTTTTGAATTATGTGGTGGTGAGGTGTTTTGAATTACGTGGTGGTGAGGTGTTTTAAATTACGTGGTTGTAAGGTGTTTTGAATTACGTGGTGGTGAGGTGTTTTGAATTATGTGGTGGTGAGGTGTTTTGAATTACGTGGTGGTGCGGTGTTTTGAATTACTTGGTGGTGAGGTGTTTTGAATTATGTGGTGGTGAGGTGTTTTAAATTACGTGGTTGTGAGGTGTTTTGAATTACTTGGTGGTGGGGTGTTTTGAATTATGTGGTGGTGAGGTGTTTTGAATTACGTGGTGGTAAGGTGTTTTGAATTACTTGGTGGTGGGGTGTTTTAAATTATGTGGTGGTGAGGTGTTTTGAATTACGTGGTGGTGGGGTGTTTTGAAT
Organism: Myxine glutinosa; assembly: GCF_964187855.1. Classification (NCBI taxonomy): domain Eukaryota; kingdom Metazoa; phylum Chordata; class Myxini; order Myxiniformes; family Myxinidae; genus Myxine; species Myxine glutinosa. The sequence continues at coordinate 14,948,800 of NC_136273.1, forward strand.
TACTTGGTGGTGAGGTGTTTTGAATTACGTGGTGGTGAGGTGTTTTGAATTACTTGGTGGTGGGGTGTTTTGAATTACTTGGTGGTGAGGTGTTTTGAATTACGTGGTGGTGGGGTGTTTTGAATTACTTGGTGGTGAGGTGTTTTGAATTACGTGGTGGTGAGGTGTTTTGAATTACTTGGTGGTGGGGTGTTTTGAATTACTTGGTGGTGGGGTGTTTTGAATTATGTGGTGGTGAGGTGTTTTGAATTATGTGGTGGTGAGGTGTTTTGAATTACTTGGTGGTGAGGTGTTTTGAATTACGTGGTGGTGAGGTGTTTTGAATTACGTGGTGGTGAGGTGTTTTGAATTACGTGGTGGTGAGGTGTTTTGAATTACTTGGTGGTGAGGTGTTTTGAATTACTTGGTGGTGAGGTGTTTTGAATTATGTGGTGGTGAGGTGTTTTGAATTACTTGGTGGTGAGGTGTTTTGAATTATGTGGTGGTGAGGTGTTTTGAATTACGTGGTGGTGAGGTGTTTTGAATTACTTGGTGGTGAGGTGTTTTGAATTATGTGGTGGTGAGGTGTTTTGAATTACTTGGTGGTGGGGTGTTTTGAATTATGTGGTGGTGAGGTGTTTTGAATTACGTGGTGGTGAGGTGTTTTGAATTATGTGGTGGTGAGGTGTTTTGAATTACGTGGTGGTGAGGTGTTTTGAATTATGTGGTGGTGAGGTGTTTTGAATTACGTGGTGGTGCGGTGTTTTGAATTACTTGGTGGTGAGGTGTTTTGAATTATGTGGTGGTGAGGTGTTTTAAATTACGTGGTTGTGAGGTGTTTTGAATTACTTGGTGGTGGGGTGTTTTGAATTATGTGGTGGTGAGGTGTTTTGAATTACGTGGTGGTAAGGTGTTTTGAATTACTTGGTGGTGGGGTGTTTTAAATTATGTGGTGGTGAGGTGTTTTGAATTACGTGGTGGTGGGGTGTTTTGAATTACTTGGTGGTGAGGTGTTTTGAATTACGTGGTGGTGAGGTGTTTTGAATTACTTGGTGGTGGGGTGTTTTGAATTACTTGGTGGTGGGGTGTTTTAAATTATGTGGTGGTGAGGTGTTTTGAATTACGTGGTGGTGGGGTGTTTTGAATTACTTGGTGGTGAGGTGTTTTGAATTACGTGGTGGTGAGGTGTTTTGAATTACTTGGTGGTGGGGTGTTTTGAATTACTTGGTGGTGGGGTGTTTTGAATTATGTGGTGGTGAGGTGTTTTGAATTATGTGGTGGTGAGGTGTTTTGAATTACTTGGTGGTGAGGTGTTTTGAATTACGTGGTGGTGAGGTGTTTTGAATTACGTGGTGGTGAGGTGTTTTGAATTACTTGGTGGTGAGGTGTTTTGAATTATGTGGTGGTGAGGTGTTTTGAATTACTTGGTGGTGAGGTGTTTTGAATTATGTGGTGGTGAGGTGTTTTGAATTACGTGGTGGTGAGGTGTTTTGAATTACTTGGTGGTGAGGTGTTTTGAATTATGTGGTGGTGAGGTGTTTTGAATTACGTGGTGGTGAGGTGTTTTAAATTACGTGGTTGTGAGGTGTTTTGAATTACTTGGTGGTGGGGTGTTTTGAATTATGTGGTGGTGAGGTGTTTTGAATTACGTGGTGGTGAGGTGTTTTAAATTACGTGGTTGTGAGGTGTTTTGAATTACGTGGTGGTGAGGTGTTTTGAATTACGTGGTGGTGAGGTGTTCAGAATTACTTGGTGGTGGGGTGTTTTAAATTATGTGGTGGTGAGGTGTTTTGAATTACGTGGTGGTGAGGTGTTTTGAATTACTTGGTGGTGGGGTGTTTTAAATTATGTGGTGGTGAGGTGTTTTGAATTATTTGGTGGTGAGGTGTTTTGAATTACTTGGTGGTGAGGTGTTTTGAATTACTTGGTGGTGAGGTGTTTTGAATTACTTGGTGGTGAGGTGTTTTGAATTACTTGGTGGTGAGGTGTTTTGAATTACTTGGTGGTGAGGTGTTTTGAATTACTTGGTGGTGAGGTGTTTTGAATTACGTGGTGGTGAGGTGTTTTGAATTACTTGGTGGTGAGGTATTTTGAATTACTTGCTGGTGAGGTGTTTTGAATTACTTGGTGGTGAGGTATTTTGAATTACTTGGTGGTGAGGTGTTTTGAATTACGTGGTGGTGAGGTGTTTTGAATTACTTGGTGGTGAGGTGTTTTGAATTACGTGGTGGTGAGGTGTTTTGAATTACTTGGTGGTGAGGTGTTTTGAATTACGTGGTGGTGAGGTGTTTTGAATTACTTGGTGGTGAGGTATTTTGAATTACTTGCTGGTGAGGTGTTTTGAATTACTTGGTGGTGAGGTATTTTGAATTACTTGGTGGTGAGGTGTTTTTAATTACGTGGTGGTGAGGTGTTTTGAATTACTTGGTGGTGAGGTGTTTTGAATTACGTGGTGGTGAGGTGTTTTGAATTACTTGGTGGTGAGGTATTTTGAATTACTTGCTGGTGAGGTATTTTGAATTACTTGGTGGTGAGGTGTTTTGAATTACTTGGTGGTGAGGTATTTTGAATTACTTGGTGGTGAGGTATTTTGAATTACTTGCTGGTGAGGTATTTTGAATTACTTGGTGGTGAGGTGTTTTGAATTACTTGGTGGTGAGGTATTTTGAATTACTTGCTGGTGAGATGTTTTGAATTACGTGGTGGTGAGATGTTTTGAATTACGTGGTGGTGAGGTGTTTTGAATTACTTGGTGGTGAGATGTTTTGAATTACGTGGTGGTGAGGTGTAATCGTCCCAAACTTCCAGTCTGCACCTACCCCTCCCCTATGTATGTGCTGGGCGGTTCTTTCTTGAAAAAAAAACATTCAACCTAAATTGCTATAAAAATGTAATATCACAACCACAACAAATACATTTGTGCAAAGTAATTGTTTGTATTATGATTGGTGTAAATCATGACAACACAGCAACTCAGGTACAGTCATTATCCTCAGCTAAAATAGGCCCGTTCCACAGTAACGACCCGTGATGAGGCGAGCGGAGCGAGCCGAGCCAAGCTAGTATATATATATATATATATATGTAATATTGGTGGATAAATGTAATAGTACAGCAAGTAAGATCCTAGCGGTTCTAAAGAATGAACAGAGCATGAAAGCAGAAATGCACTTTGAGATCTGAAACATCCACAAACTATTACAAGTATACAAGATAACCGGCTTAACCGTTTATCTGGCAGATTGCATACTCCATGATGTGTCAGACCGCCTCTGATACATCAGGATGGTTTCGAGTTGAATCCCCGTCGTTTTGGGGGAAATAAAGGAGGTTTTAACTCCATCCTCACTCATTTCACCCCACTGCAGATAGAAAACCTGAACCAGAAGATATTTGACCTGAAGGGCAAGTTCAAGCGTCCACCACTGAAACGTGTACGCATGTCCGCCGACGCCATGTTGCGCGCTTTGCTCGGCTCCAAGCACAAGGTGTCCATGGACCTTCGTGCTAACCTGAAGTCGGTGAAGAAGGAAGATCCAGAGAAGGTACAAATAGTGGGAGAGGAAACATTAATACGAGTGGGCAAACATGGTTAATGCAGGTAAGTATGCAGGATGTTAGGCTTAATGCCCACATCTAATAAGGGGTGGTGATTGAGGGAATGAAAAGGCCTAGGCTTGCATTTCAATCTGCCGACCATCTTACTGATTTAATCATGGAAGACTATTTAAAAGATTCTTGGATTGCAAACCCTTTTTCTCATCCACATTTATCCCTCTCCGCCACCTCCACTTTTGCAGAAAGATGAAATTGGAGACTGGCGTAAGAACGTGGAGGCTCTTTCTGGGATGGAAGGCCGCAAGAAGCTGTTTAACGCGGGTGCATAAACATCTAAATCAAAGCCTGCGTTGCAAGGCCCTCGTCTGACTATATGCAAGCAGCGGTCACCATCGGCTACAGGTTGAAATGGAATATAAAATGGTATCCTTCAACCTTCATCTCCCTCATCTCCATCACCATGTACTGGTGTATCCCCTGTACTTTGGATCACCTGTGTGCTTCGTGTCCCGGTGACGATGCAAAATAAAGCTCTTCCTGCTCCGAAACTACCACTTGATTTGGAATTGTCTGCTGTTTGTGATGTGTCCACATTTAGACAGAAAATCATTCCTCCTTTTCCTCCCCTCCCCTTCCTGTGTAACCAACTTCCGCATTCTCCTCAATCCGGCGATTTTAGAACGAGCTGGTTCGTCACACGGTCAATTTGTTTAACCCCAATATGTGGGAGTAAACAACAATGTTAACAATGATGTATCGTGAGTAAACTATCGTGAGTAACACTCGACCCAAACAAAGCCTATGGAAAGAGTTTTAGTTCAGCAGAAGCTGACAGGCCTGATGTCTTAAGCCCCCCAGAAAACCAAGATGGCGGCCATATTATTTTGTCTGGGTGCCATGGTGGGTGGAGTCAAGCAACAGTTGTGGGTGGGGTCTGGCAGCTGGTCGACCAATGGGTGCACGTTTCAAAAATCGACCCTCAACAAGAACTCCAAAAGCAACAACAACAACAACCATGTGGAGCTCTTGCAGACCTGCCACACGCACAGGTAAAAAGTAGGGCAGCCAAGTTTATACCTTGTACAGACAATGGAGTCAGGTGTGAAAATTAAACTTAACAAGCATTACGCCTCGGTCCCCCGTCGGTGAAGTGATGTGAGTTGACAAAGTGGAAGACGCAAGGCGGCCATCTTGGATTTTGACGTGGCGACCCAATTTTCAATAGGGTTCTTCTTTATGCGTAGATACACCCACACACCAGATTAGAAGTTAGTAGTTCATTTATATTTCATGATATTTCGCTCACAAGGTTCAGACATACATGGTGGCAGCCATCTTGGATTTTGACGTGGCGACCCAATTTTCAATAGCGTTCTCCCTTATGCGGAGACACACCCACACACCAGATTAGAAGTTAGTAGTTCATTTATTTTTCAAGATATTTCGCTCACAAGGTTCAGACATATATATGGTGGCGGCCATCTTGGATTTTGACGTGGCGACCCAATTTTCAATAGCGTTCTCCCTTATGCGGAGATACACCCACACACCAGATTAGAAGTTAGTAGTTCGTTTATTTTTCAAGATATTTCGCTCACAAGGTTCAGACATATATATGGTGGCGGCCATCTTGGCGTTTGACGTGGCGACCCAATTTTCAATAGCGCTCTTCCTTATGCCTCGTTGCACCCACGCGAAATTAGAATTCGGTTCTTCGCTTACGCACGCACGCACGTCTGCACGCACGGACGGACGGACGCACGCACGCACGGACGGACGGACGCACGCACGCACGGACGGACGGACGCACACACGGACGGAGGGGAAAACCATAGTCCCCCTTTCGCTCCGCGGTGCGACGGAGGACAAAAAGAGGCATTTCATCATAAAGTCTTATATCCATCAGAGGGAATATTAAATTGGCTGTACCATCTGCAATTGGGTGGATATCAAAAATCATGTGGTATCTCTCAATGGAGTCGGCCTCTCGGGTGGGCACCCTGGAGAAATTCCAAACCTGCTGCCCGGTTTTAGGATCCGGCCTATAACTGGCACAGCCGCCCACTTGTCCCTGAGGGCATTAAGAGTCAACCAAACCTGTGTGAACTGGCATCACATATTGATGAGAACAGGTGGGGCAGGCAGATTAACGCTCTCCAAAGGGTATTAATGAGCAAATGGTAATTTCCATTAGAACAGCTAAATTTTCAGAAGTTCATAATTCAAATTGTTAAACTGTTGCCTTTATCCAAATTTAAAACCCACAATTCCTTGGGGTACCAGTGCAGGTCTTTTTTAATCGCTCCAAAAAGACCATGATGGTACTTTAATCTTAAAGTTGATAATGTTCCCGAATTAAATTACCAACAGTCATGTGATTCAAGATGCAAATTTCGGTGATATAGAAGCCATCAGCAGCAATGTGGGGCAATGGGGGCATGCAACTATTAAATGTAATGTCGGGAATCAAACAGCAGAGGGCGCTTTAGTGCAAATAATTGAAAAAAACAGGGAACACAATTTACTTCCCGACTCGGCTATAAACCGCCATCCTGGTGATCCATGAATGTGTGTGCTGTCCCTCGGATGGGTGATACCGGCGGTCCGTCTGTCCCTCGGATGGGCGATACCGGCGGTCCGTCTGTCCCTCGGATGGGCGATACCGGCGGTCCGTCTACCAGAATTAGCTGGCGGACGCTAAAGATCCCACGGTGTCCGCATATAGGAGGCAAGCCATCTCCGGCACCCTGAATAAATTCCAAATTCTTGCCTCAGTCGAACATATCATGAGAGACGTTGGCAAAGCTTCCCCAGGTCAACCCCACAATAAAGTGAGAATAATTGTGGCCATTAAAAAAGAGGAATAAGAAAACAAGTTGCCATCTCTGACACCAAGAGTAACATATGTTATACGGATAATTTATTAATAAACCTCGCCTTGCATCCTCGAACCTCTT
>NC_136273.1:14960293-15060293 GCF_964187855.1 Myxine glutinosa
CTCGTGCCGTTACTTTTATGGAACCCGATTCGAGCGGTTTTATTCGTACTATGCTAGGCCAATTAATGGAAGGGACGGGAACGGTCAAATCAGAGGAAGAACACAATTTATTTACACAATGTACAGGATTTGGATAAAGGAAAGGGGACACAGAACAGAAGCTTAACAATTTAACTTAACCCCAGACAAAGGGCCCACTCACGCACACGGGGAGAAGAAGAAAGGAAGTTCGTGCGCCAAACGCGCCTCGCGTCGTCCACTCCCGACAGCTCGCCCGGCGTGGCCCTCTGGTGGTCACAGCACGTGCAGGAAAACCAGGCAGGAGGAGATCGCGTGTCTGTGGCACGGAACGGGTTGTCTTCTCAAACACGATTAATACAGCGCAGAGCGCAGGGCACGGGGCAAGTTCGTGTACAATGACGATAACCGGCAATTGTTCCAGGGCTGGGCGATTGACTGACTCACTCAAGCTCTCAGTCAACTCGACTCCAGCTCCACTCGCGTTCTCGTGCATTCTGCCTCAGGCGGGGGGCTCGGAGCAGGGTTTTATAGCTCCGCCCCGGCCTTACCCAAATGTTCCATACTCCACCTCCCGTTGCCGTGGTTAGCCACTCCCCTCGAGCTCTGACTGGCGTCTTGCGCTTACCGGTCACTCCCCCTGCAGCTCCTCCCTCGGCCTTGCCAGACTTGTTCAGGCCGAGCACGTGGCATTCCAGCGCCAAAAGACCGCCCTACTCACGGGCCTGCTCAACGCAAAACTAACACAGGAAAGGACTACGCTTACATTCACTAAGAAATAACTGAACTATCGCGAGGCTTCATGTTGTGGTGCATCTACCTACAAGGGGGATTATCCTTTATTCCAAAACCACAACAATATACATATATATATATATGTACATATATATATATATGTATATATATATATATATATATATATATATATATATATATATATATATATATATATATATATATATATATATATATATATATATACAGTCACGTGAAAGAGTAAGTACACCCCATGTAAAGTTTTGACTTTTTCAACATATTTCAACATACAGCTATTTGATCTTCATTTCAACAATATTGATAGATAAAGGTGATATAATAGAACAAATATCATGAAACATTTACATTTTGTAGTCCATTGTATAATTTAAATAAACATAAATGCAAATTTCGCATGTGGAAAAAGTAAGTACACCCCTACATTTATCACTACTTCAAATACCTAAAATTAGAATCAGGTGCACCAGCTCAGGTGCAAATGATTAGAACATCGTTAGAGAAGATCTTGGAGGAACCTATCTTATTTAAACCTCAGATATTTAGTTTGGTTTGCTCTTTGTTGTTGAAGTGTGCAGCGTCACCATGCCTAGATCAAAAGAGCTCTCTGAGGCCTTCAGAAAGAAGGTTATAGATGCCTACGAGTCTGGGTGGGATTTAAAAAGATCTCCAAACAATTTGAAATCAATCATTCAACTGTCCGGAAGATCATCTACAAGTGGAGAAGAATCCAAACAACTGCCAACTTGTTCAGGCCAGGCCGCCCCAGCAAGTTCAGCCCGATAGCAGACCGCAAGATGCTGAAAGAAGTCTCTAAGAACGCCAGAATGTCATCACGGGACCTGCAGGTAGTTCTTGCCACTGTTGATGTCAAAGTGCACGAGTCTACCATTAGAAAGAGGCTGCACAAATTTGATCTATATGGGAGCTGTGCCAGGAGGAAACCTTTGCTGTCCAGAAAGAACATGAGGGCAAGACTAAAGATTGCCAATGAACACCTAGGCAAAGACCAGCACTTCTGGAACAATGTGCTCTCTGGCTGAAAAGAAAGAAATGGAGGGTTCTGGAATGGCCAAGTCAAAGCCCGGATCTAAATCCCATCGAGATGTTGTGGGGGGATTTGAAACGAGTTGTGCATGCAAGAAACCCCTCAAACATCGCACAGCTGAAAGAAATCTGCATGGATGAGTTTGCTAAAGACTTTAGTCTTTAGAAGACTAAAGTTTGCCAATGAACACCTAGCCAAAGACCAGCACATCTGGAACAATGTGCTCTGGACAGATGAGTCAAAGGTGGAGCTTTTTGGCCACAGTACCAGAAGACATGTTTGTCGAAAACCAAAGACAGCATTTGACCACAAGAACCTGATACCAACTGTAAAGCATGGTGGTGGAAATATTATGGTTTGGGGCAGCTTTGCAGCATCAGGGCGTGGGCAGCTCACCATCATAGAATCCACTATGAACTCTTCATTGTACCAGAGGGTGCTTGAGGATAATGTGAGGCCATCTGTCGGAAAGTTGAAGCTCAACCGAAGGTGGACCTTGCAACATGACAATGACCCTAAACATACCAGTAAATCCACCAAAGAATGGCTGAAAAGAAAGAAATGGAGGGTTCTGGAATGGCCAAGTCAAGGCCCGGATCTAAATCCCATCGAGATGTTGTGGGTGGATTTGAAACGAGCTGTGCATGCAAGAAACCCCTCAAACATCGCACACCTGAAAGATTTCTGCATGGATGAGTGGGCAAAAATTTCTCCCAGTCGATGTCAGAGACTGGTAGACAGTTATAAGAAACGCCTACTTGAGGTTGTTTCTGCCAAAGGGCGCAATACCACCTATTAGAGCCAAGGGTGTACTTACTTTTTCCACATGCGAAATTTGCATTTATGTTTATTTAAATTATACAATGGACTACAAAATGTAAATATTTCATGATATTTGTTATATTATATCACCTTTATCTATCAATATTGTTGATATGAAGATCAAATAGCTGTATGTTGAAATATGTTGAAAAAGTCAAAACTTTACATGGGGTGTACTTACTTTTTCGCGTGACTGTATATATATATTGTTACGGATCTGTCGCCGGCCTTCTCCCCTTATCAAGGGGGGATTAATCCCCTTGTCTTTACTGACCTGGCGTGACCCGAGACCTATTACGTCCCTTCCGGACAGCGCCAAATAGGGTTTCGGGACCAAATTCGCTCATACCTAAGTACTAGCACTGCCCTGGAAGTGAGGAAATAAGCCTCGCACGAACCACGTGTGATGGTGATACGCCGAGCGGTTTGCGTACACGTGATCCGCGCCATTATAGATAATGGAACGCGATTCAAGCGATCTTATTCGTGCCATGCTTAGTCAATGGAGAAATCACAAAGACGATCAAATAAGAAGAAAAGGAAGAACGAATAGATTTAATTATTATTGCACGTATTTACAGCTCAGGACGAAGAGACACAGGGAAATCCTTAGACAGTCTTATTCTTAATACCCCAGGACAAACGGGCCCGTCTCACTCACACTCAGGGATTGCTGATGGGCAGGGTGATCTTCTCCAGCGCCACGGTGGTCGTCCAGGATCGGCTCCTTCTCACTCTCCATGGTCCCCGGCACGTCCCGCGAAGATGGAGGTAGGCGAAGGCAGGAACTCGTATCGTGTCGCTCGAACAAAGCGGCAATAATCTCGGGGCGAACGGTAGAGGGCGGACTTTGCGCGGCTGGCGGTTATTCAGCCGCGTTCACTCGCTTTCGCTGAACCGCGCAAGTTATAAATGCCCTGGCTGTGCCCAAGTATTCCTCATCACCAAGTTCATACAGCGCGAATGATTCCCTTCAAGTGCGTCTCCTTTCTCCGAACTCAGAACTCCTCGACTCAACTTGACGAGCACCTGCCTCTCCCTTCTCATAACTGAGGTACTGCAACTGACGAGCGCCTCCCCCTCCTCATAATTGAGGTGGGGGCTTTTTGCGCGATCGCTTTTATTGCCACGCACTTAGCCCGATCGATGTTCCAACCACGCCCTGTGACGCAGTGCTGCAGCCACACGATGTGAGCCCTGATTGGTGACTCATGCTTACCGTCCCCACTGCTGCCGCGTCGAGCTCAACCCTCCTCCACCTGCCGAGGCCTACCTCGTGTTAACTCGACTCGTGAGCAACCAATGCTTAACAAACTGTAGAGATGGAATGGTTTGTAGAAGTAGGGCCTATCATCCTGTCTTTACAACAACGCAGGATTAACATTGTAAGGGGCCTACTCTCACATATACTAAGACATAATTATACGACAAATGAGGCTACATGTTGCTCGTGTGACTAACTATGGGGGGCAAACCTTTAACCTTTATTAAGCTTTACTGTACCAATCTCAAAACCGCAGCAATATATATATATATATATATATATACATATATATACATATATATATTGTTACGGACCGCGGTTAGATGTTATTTCGACCGAGCGGTGGTGTATTACCGCGACCTAACAGTTATTCCCCGACTCTTCCCCAACTCACCCGATTCCACCCGAACGTTGGCCAAATCGCGCTACGCTAAATCAATGATTGGAAAGGACACAACGACTGGGATAAATGAAACGACGCAAGGGGTACAGTTCTTAAGACCTCCGGAGGAGGGTATAATTAGTGGTGGAGAAAAGGGGTAGATTACAAGGTAGAGTGAGGTAAAAGACACAGAAGAGATGGGCACTTAAATACAATCTTATCTTATCCCAGACAGACCACAGACAAACGGAACAAGGCTGACTTACACAGGGATTGATGGCAGGAAGGGACAGGCAGTCGATAGCACAAGGTGCACCTTGGCTCAGGGACAGGATAAAGCACGGTCCAGTCCAGAGATGCGGGGAGGTGTCACAGCGCTCGGAAGGGACGTCTCTCTTGCTTCAAGCTCAGCGCGCATCTGACGTCACCTCCCTCTTCCTGCGCATGCTCAGCGGGGAGTGACACGCCCTCGGCTGGTTGGCTCCGCCCCAGATGGGACCGGTCCGCCGCTTCCATTGGGTGTGGGGGTTACCGGGATCCACCCTTGACGAGGAGCTGACAGGGAGCCCCTATTTGGTAACCCCGTCGAGCACATGTTCGATGGCGGCTCGCTGGGAAGGCCTCATGCCCTCCCAACACCCCCTACCAACCAAGCCGGAGTGAGGACGCGCACTCCCTGTGCACGCCGCCGCCGTTGCTGTTGTTGTTGTTGCTGAACCGTGAGGAAGAGCTGCGGGGAGGTATTGGGAGGTCCTAAACTTCCTAACGGTGCCATACAATCACATTCTGGTGCAACGAAGGGTCAGAATTAATGGAAACGAGTCCTTAACTGACATAGACTAAGTATAACGAGCAAGATGTCCTATAGTTGTCTACGTGAGATGTGGTGGACCTGGATGCGACATTTAATGGGGGAAATAGGGGGAGGTCGGGTCTACAGAGTGTTGTTTACAGAAAATGGGATGAGGGAATGGGGGATTGGGGATAGTTGGGAAGTATTGAGGAAATAGGGGAATATTTACAAGCGGATATGGATGGATGCAAATCCCATATCCGCAACATTATATATATATATATACGGTATATATATATATATATACACATACATATATATATATATATATATATATATATATATATATATATATATATATATATATATATATATATACACATATATATATATATATATATATATATATATATATATATATATATATATATATATATATATATTTTATATATACATACAGGGGGCTGCAAAAGTAGGTATACAGTAATGAAAAACAAAACGTGCGCACAAAACGAATTTTATTGATTATACAAGCATATCAATAATAAACATATCAATAATAAACATATCAATCCCTCAAATGTTCAAACTGTTTGCCCCCGGCATTCACACACTCCACTAGTCGAGTGTGGACACCCATGCACACTCTGGCACAAAGGTCTTTATCAGCATCAATTTCCTGGCAAGCCTCCGGTATGAACTGAATCATGGCATCAACAGAACGTGGCTTGCGTGCGAAAACCCTGTCTTTTACACATCCCCAGAAAAAGAAGTCCATAGGGGTGAGATCCGGCGAACGTGGTGGCCAGTCAACGGCTTCCCGACGTCCAATCCACATGTTGGGAAATTCTTTGTCAAGTAGCGCACGCACAGTGAGTGCGAAATGCGGTGGCGCCCCATCCTGCTGAAAGTAGAAGTCGTCCTGCTGCTGTTGTTCGCGTACCTGTGGTATGATTGTATCCGTCAGCATGTTCAGATACACGTGTTGATCGACAGTCCTGTGCAGAATGACAGGTCCAACGACACCTTTGCAGGACAGGCCAGCCCACACTGTCACCCCAGGTTGATTGAGCTGTTGCTCATTCGTGACTTTAGGGTTTTCAGTTGAGTAGTACACACAATTGTGCCGATTAACGGCACCCGATAGCTTAAAGTTTGCTTCATCGGACCACACGATTTTGCGCAGAATGCTGTCACCCTCTCGTTCCTCGTTCAGGATGGCTTCGCAAAATTGTAAACGCCGATCCGAGTCATCCTCTAATAAACCATGTATCAATCATGGCACGTACATTTTCAGTCCTGCACGGTGCATCAAACGACCCAACGATCTGCGTTCAATACCCAATTCAGATGACGCCCTGTTTTTCGATTGCTGAGGGCTCTGGGTAAATGCCAGGGCGACTTGCATTGCATTCTCTGGCGTTGTCACGGTGACTGGTCGACCACTCTTCGGCGAGTTATGGATAGACCCCGTCCTCTCAAATTTGTCACGTATCCGGTAAATCGTGAGCCTCGTTGGTGGAGGCGATGCAAATGTTTCTCGCTACTGCTCTCGCACACGTTCACTATTCTCTGTCTTCCAGTACTGTTTCAAAATCCATTTGCGCTCCTCGTCCGTTGAATTACGAGCCATCGTTAAATTTCCACTTCACCTGCAAATAATAGATGTATTATAGAAAAAATTACAAAAATAAAAATATTTAAAATGGTAATAATGATTTTTAGCACCACTATTATAATACTGGTATAATCCTTATTGTATACCTACTTTTGCAGCCCCCTGTAATATATATATATATATATATATATATATATATATATATATATATTATAAACAGGAATCAAATTCCTGCGAGGGGCTAAGTGTGAAAAAGATTCTGACTCAATGCGGGGCTCGGACCACGGACCTCCCTTGATAACGCGTCATCAGCCCACTGCGCTATTGAGCCAGCCGCAATTTCCTTAGAACTTTTCCACACTTAACACTGTGAGCTTTATAATGGCCGATGTCTTATGTGCCTGCTAGGCAGACCCCGAATGTGAGCGTAAGTATATGTATGTGTGTATAAGCAGAAGTGCATTGAAGATTAATTCATCGACAATTTTATAAACAGGAATCAAATTCCTGCGAGGGGCTAAGTGTGAAAAAATTCTGACAATGCGGGGCTCGAACCACGGACCTCCGTTGATAACACGTCAACAGCCACTGCGCTATTGAGCCAGCCGCAATCTCCTCAGAACTTTTCCACACTTAACACTGCGTGCGTGTATAAATAAATAAATAAATAAATATATATATATATATATATAATTATATATATATATATATAATTATATATATATATATATAATTATATATATATATATATAATTATATATATATATATATATATATATATATATATATATATTGTTACGGACCGCGGATAAGATGTTGGTTTTGCCGAGCGGAGGCCCCGCGGCCCTAACAGTTACCCCGACTAACCCGATTCTCGAACGTTGGCCGGATCGCCCTACAGATATTCAATAGGGAAAAGACAAAGGCGACACGGATGTGAAGAAGAAGAAGAAGACGAAAAAAAAGGTTTGCAATACGAATATAATTTATTTGCTATTTACAGGACCAAAGAAACCAAGGAAGAAGGAAGGATAATAAAAGAATTTACAGAAGATATTAGACACAGTGCAACGCTAGCTTATACAAACTTAATTAACCCAGGGACAAGACACACAGAACAAACTCACGTACACAAAAGGATGGAAAGGAAGGAGGTGGATGGCTGGAGGGAGAGGAAGGTCCAATGGTACTGCAGCACGATCGGCGCGTTTAACAGCCGCCGTTCCTTCGCGGCCCTGCTCCGGAACTGCCGTCAAGGCCCCAAGCTGCTATCGTTGCTGCTGTGGCTGCGGCTGCTCTGTGGACGTCGCATGCTTTGCCAGGACTCGTCTGGTCCAACCACACAACTGAACAACGTGCTTGCTTCTTGTCCAACTCTCTTGCTTGGTCCAACTTTGGCGAGCAAGGCGACGAATAGCAGGCTTTGTGCTTCCCTGGATGATCTCACGCAGTACCTTGCGCGCGTGCTTTTATAGCGCCTCCGGCAATCAAGCCGCCGGCCTTCAGGACACGCCCATCGGTGTGCTCACCTCGGCCCTGGTTGGTCGCGCGACCCTCTGGCTCTGCCCTTGATGACGACGGGCGGGCACGCCCTTCTTCCCCGACCCGAGCACATATTCAATGGTGATTTTGGAGGGGATGTAATTGGCAATCGAGCCTTGGCAATGATGAAAGGGGAAAGTGAAAGGAATCTACTCTATTTCACTTGGTGCAATGGAGTGTCATCTTAATGGAAGACAAGGCCTTATCCTAATACACATAATAAAGATAAAACTATCAACCAGGGGGAAATCTATTATTGGCTAACGTGTATGCTTTATGGAATTAACTACGGGAACGCCCTTTGACCTTTATACAACACTGGAGGCAGGAGGGTCCAGAATAAAGCAATATTGCACAACCATTTACTATACAATACAACACAATAAAAAAAACACAATCCTCATATCCATAACAATATATATATATATATATATATATATATATATATATGTAGGGAGCTGTAATGCCCCTCCCCCTTTGTATATCCTTGCTGCTTTACCAATTACCAAGTATAACCAATTATATGTTTTGTTTTGACTTGCTACTGTACTCTTTTATGATACTGAGTTCTTTCTACTGCATTGAGGATGTGTAATATCCTAATAAGGAGTTCTCTGCCTGTGTGCTCTGGCCTGCGTGGGCACAATCTCTAGTTCCCCTTTCCAGGCCTTGGAGGCAACTCTTATCTCTCTTTGCCTTTTTCCTGATTTTGCCATTATCTTGCAAGTTGACAGTTTTACGAGTGTCCACTCCCCTTTGTACTTTCCCAAGCCAGCTGCTATACAGAAAGTTGTAAACATGTTGTCACATAATGCTGACCATCTCCTTATCAGAAGCTAACCCATGACTGGCCTTGGATGAACTTCCTTTAATTAACTGAACAACAGGATGGGACTATGGTGGGGGACCCAATGAGCCCATTCTGTCTCTGTGTCTTGTGAGCTAACTCCACCCCTGACTTTCCTTTATATAAAGCAATGTTAATTGAATTATTTCAGAGCATCTTGTTGTACTGTTGGTCATTCCTTGTGAGTTTCAATGCAACTTTGCTGTCCTCAAGCTTGAGTACTCGAGTTCCAATAAATATATCCGTTGCTCCTTTCTTCTGAGTTCTTCTGAGTCCCAAGTCCTAAGTCCCAATCCGACAACTGGTGGCAGCGGTGGGATCAGTCTGGGCAGTCCGGGACGCGGTCCCAGGCAAGGGAGTGGTGAGAGACCAGCTGGCAATTGATCCGGGTCAGGTGAGCTGTGGTTTTCTTTTGTTTTTTCCTTTTTAGCCCGGGGGTCAGTCCAAATTGTAACCCACTCTCTCTTGCTCGGTCGCCGTACGTTCCGTTCCCTGCTCATACCTGTTCCACGAACCTAAATTTAATTACGGACCGCTTGGGTCCTGGAGCAACTGATTGTTTATGGACTCGTTAGGGTAACGTTACGTAAGGAGAAGTGCCCCACGTTGGGCGCCTGAGGTTAAGGGGTAATAGATCTCTGGGTTGTAAGGGTAAGGATAAGGGCGGCGTCCCGATCCGAGGCCTACCCGGGAGACGTTGGGATTTTAAGTAAGATCAGAACTATTATACGGGCGTAGGACGCCAGGAAAGTGCAGTAAGGGTAGGATAGACGGCTGTGTAGGCGGGCGAGCCTCTCAGGAGAGTAGGTAGCGCGGCCGTACCACGCGAGGCGGGCGAACCTCACGAGTACAAGACTGCGAGCCTCTCAGAGTTAGGTAGACGGCTGTAAACGCGAGGCGGGCGATCCTCACGAGTACAAGGCTACGTCGGTAAACTAAATTTTCCTAGGATGGGTAACAGTATGGGTAATAAGACAGTAAAGGCAGGTGAACCGCTTAGACATACCCCAGCATTTTTTATGTTTAAGAGGTATGGCTATGCTGCTGTGAGACCAGGGAAGTCATGGGTTGCATTGACGAAGGATTTAGGAGAACCGTGGCCCGAAGGAGGGTCTTTTGCGCTGGAAAAATTGGACGTATTGTATGAGACATTAGAAAAGTTCGAACAGGCCACGAAACACTTTCCGCCTGACTATTGGAAAGTCTTTGGCTGGTGGAAGGAAGAAGCGATGAAGCGACACGCAAAGTCGAAACAGGCCAGCTTGGCCGGTGAGGTAACAAAACTCAAGGGTCTGAGGAAACAGGCGAATAAAGAGCAGGATGAAGCGCTTAAGGAAATAGAGAGGCAGGCCAACGCGCGACTGATGCCGCTCGTTGAAAACCCAGACCCCGCGAGAGGGGAGGCAGTGACCAATCTACCCTCCCCAGCCCCAGTCCTAAGCTCTGTCCCGGGGTTTCAGGCACCACCTATCCTTTCTGCGCCCCCGCTACCACCTCCCTATAACCCCGCTACCATCGCGCCCCAGATACCCCAGAACCACCCGAGCCAGGGAAGGCCGTTTGCACAACTCGGGGCTAACGGAATAGATGACGGGACCGACATCGCAGGGTTCCCGCCACCGATAGGACCGGATGGGTTATACCCCTCACTGGTAGGTTGTAAGGGGAAAAGGACCTCACAAACTACCCCATCGGAATGTCAGGAAATAGAGGAAAGGAAAACATTGTGCCCTGTACAAGTTATCGGGGTTGACGCAGCAGGTCATGGGGTTTGGGAAAGAGTACCATGGAAAGAATCCTCTTTAACTGTAATGCGGGCAAGGATTCAACATTTGCTTATTGAGGATCCACGGCAGATAGTGCCGACCATGTCGAATTGGGTTTTGGATGGCGAGTGCGACTATCGAGACATAACCCATATGGGAGTGTCCGTGCTCCCACCCAAGGTATGGGAAAGGGCTAGACAAAGAGCACACTGGCCGGTGGCAGACCCAAGGGCTGGTGCAAACCCCCCGTTAACACAAGCGCAATGGGATGCTCTAAAGGTCCTGCTGCTAGATTCTATTGAGCAGGCGCTGTTGCCAGCAGGAGGTCCGGATTGGGGAAAGATCGGGGCCATAAAACAAAAGGCAGGAGAACCAATTGGAGAGTACCGAGAAAGGTTGGAAAAGGCCATTGCGCGCTGGGGAGGACTGGGTCCGATGCAGCTGGGAGGGCTACCCCAACCATTGGTAAATCAATATCTAATCGAGGGGCTTCGGCCGGTGTTAAAGAAACAGGTACAGACCGTCCTCTTCGGCTGGAAGGGAATGACAACCAACGAATTATGCGACAAACTGGAACAATGCCCGGGCTCCTCCCTAGAGGAGAAGAAGGATATTAAGGAGGAAATATTGCAAATGTTTGTCCAAGAGAAACGGGCTCAATTTAATCAGAATAAAAAGGGGGATCAGAGTCAGAACTACATACACGAACAGTGCCAGAAGTGGGGACCTGTTCGAGGTCCAGAGGAACATAGGAGGAGTTGTTATCCTCTTTTCTATAAGGGCCAATTCCCCAACGGAGAGTGGATCCACAACGAAAATGAGAACTGCGACGGTTGTACTGAGGAAGATTTTGGACTAATTAATATGAACGAGGTGAAACAACAATGGACAATACCACCCCCTCTTCCCCCTCCTCCTCAAAACCCTCAAACGTGGACTGTGCAAGGGCCCCCTCCCCAAAATTGGTATCCACCAAGACCCCTTCTCCAAAACCCCGGACCACCCCCCAATAGTGGGATGCAGAATGGACCAAGGGGGAACTGGGCCCCGCCTCGGGGTCCGCCGCAGTGGCAACCAGTGAACCAGTCACATTGGGGGCCGCCAGAACGCCGGCAGGGCGGAAGGGGCGCTGTAGAGGGACGACCTATGCCCTCCGCACCACCGGTTCCGCAGGAACCGTGCCATTATTGCAAGCAGATGGGACACTGGATACGTGATTGCCCAAAGGCTCGTAAGGGGTTTCAGCCCCAATACAATAGAGGGGCCTATTGACGGGATGCTGGCGAGTCGCCCAAGGAGTGTCCTCTCTTGACCATGACACCGGCAGAGGAACCAACCATGATGTTGGACGTGGAGGGAAGACAATTAGAATTTCTCGTAGATACGGGCGCGACTCGCAGCACAATTAACAAGGGGCAATTGCCCTCTTTGCGCCCTACGGCCAGGAACGTTCAAATACTGGGTGTTTCGGGTTTACCCCAAGCGCTTCCTATTTCGGAGGAAGTGCGAGTAACATGCGGCCCGCTGGAGGCTAAACATGCTTTTTTGATGACCACTACCGCCCCGACGAATTTGCTGGGACGGGATTTATTGTGCCGTTTGGGCTGTCAGATCTCATGTACCGAGGAGGGAGTTTTCGTAGACGTCGCGGAATCTAAACGCGACTTGGTAATGACGGCATTGTCTCGGCCCGGCCCCACCGTGTATTGGTGGCGCATGGATGAAGGGGCTCTGGCTACCTGGACGCATATCATAGATAATGTGTGTTTGGACAATGCAGTTCTGCGAGATTGGCTACAACTGCACGAAATTTCGATAAAAACCTTAAAGGATAGTCCACCCCATTGCACTGCGTACTATGATGCAACGGGCGACGACGAGAATTATCGAGAAATGGTTAAGGAAAAGCTGGGCGAGCGCACGCCTCTACACTTGTCACGGATGTGGATCGGCCGCGAGGGAATAGGAATCGAGGCAGTCCTAACCTCGAGTCAGCGTGCATTGACCCGATACCCCGAAGGAGCGGCCGCCCATGTTACCCTCACTACTGCCAAGGGGTGGCCGCCGGAAAGTGTAGGTTGGATGGTAGGGAGGTTACGTGAAGTTCCCCTACAAGGTTATCGGAGTAAGAAGGGCCGTTGGACTTTGAAACGGCTCCAAAATGGCGAAGGGTTCTCAATTGACTTCAAGACACAACGGAGGGATGGAACGTTCGAAGCAACAGAGTTGCCTCCTAAGGGCACCTATGCCATGAGGGCAGTGCTGACGGACCCGGGTGAGTCAGATTACCTCCTAGCGGAGGTGCCAGACAATTTATGGCCCAAAAGCGACGGTGAGGTTGGACGGATGCGAGACGCCGAACCTCTAGTGATAGCAGTGCAGCCGGGGATGCGCTTGCCAAATGTAAAACAGTATAAGCTACGACCTGAGGCCGACGTAGGCATAGCACCAGTGATTCAATCCCTAGTGGAACAGAAGATTATCGTGGAAACTAACAGCCCATGTAATACACCAATTTTGCCAGTTAAAAAGCCGTCAAAGGACAAATGGAGGTTTGTACAGGATTTAAGGGAGGTGAACAAGGTGATACAGGGCATACACCCACTAGTTCCAAACGGAGAAACCCTCATGATGTCAATTCCACCGGACGCAACATACTTCACGGTCATCGACCTTTGTTCTGCGTTTTTCTCTGTGCCCATCGCGCCTGAGTCACAATACTTATTCGCTTTCACCCATAGGGGGCGCCAGTATACTTGGACAGTACTACCTCAGGGGTTTTCAGATAGCCCCACTCTGTTTTCCCGGGCGCTGCACCGCGACCTGGCGGATGTGGAATTGAAGGGAGGGTCAGTGTTGCTGCAATACGTTGACGATTTGTTGATTTGCTCCCCTTCAAAGGAGGCGTGCGAAATGGATTCTTTGGCCCTATTAAAGGCCTTGGCGGCCAAAGGCCACAAAGTAGGCAGACCAAAACTTCAGTTTGTGCGGCAGGTTGTAACTTACTTGGGACACGCCATTTCGCATGGAAAACGAGAATTGGATGCTGGACGGGTGACCGCTATCATGGAGCTGCCTCGCCCTCGCTGGCAACGACAAATGCTGCGCTTCCTAGGTATGACGGGATATTGCCGCACTTGGATACTTGATTTTGCGCTGCTGGCTAAACCACTGTACGAGGCGACCAAATCAAATGCCCCGGACCTATTGATATGGACGGATGAATTGAGGCGATGTTTTGACGGGCTGAAACAGGCGCTGGTTACGGCACCGTCATTAGGACTCCCGGATTATGCGAAACCATTTACCCTTTACACTCACGCCGTGGGAGGTTTCGCCCAGTCAGTTTTGACACAGACCCATGGGGATAAGGAGCGGCCGGTGGCCTACTTTAGTAAAAAGTTAGACCCGGTCGAACAAGGGTTTCCGGTGTGCTTGCAAGCCGTGGCAGCGGCCAGGTACGCAGTAGAAAGAACAGCGGACATTGTTATGGGACACCCAGTAACGCTACGAGTACCGCATTGCGTCACTTCGCTGTTGTTACAGCGAAGCACACAGCATTTGTCTAATACTAGATTAATGCAATACGAATCCGCACTGATCACTGCAGCCAACATCACGATCGAACGTTGCACGACGCTCAACCCAGCCTCACTGATGCCCACTCCTGAGGAGGGCGAACCTCATGTGTGCTCCGACGTTGTGCAGCTAGTCTCCACGGTGCGATCGGATTTAAAGGACAATCCCTTAGAATACCCCGACTGTATATATTATGTCGATGGATCAGCTAGGCGCGCATGGGACGGGTCTCTGTTGTCCGGGTACGCCGTGTGCTCGGATAGCGAAACGGTAGAGAGCGGGCGTCTTCCACCTACATTTTCCGCACAGCAGGCGGAGCTGTGCGCCTTGACCAGAGCGTGCAGCTTGGCGGAAGGCCTTGCCGTCAACATTTACACAGATTCGGCCTACGCTCACGGCGTAGTCCACGATAAAGGAGCCATCTGGAAGATGAGAGGTTTTCTCACATCTGCCGGTTCAGTGATAAAGAACGGCGCGCTGGTAGAAGGGCTCCTCCGAAGCATTTTACTTCCCCGCGCTATCGCGGTAATTAAGTGTCGTGGCCACCAAAGGGCGGACACTGACGTTGCCCGGGGCAACGCAAGGGCGGACGAGGCGGCAGGAAAGGCCGCCAACCAACAGATAGAACGCAACATGCCGATGGTGACACGAGCACAGAAGACAGCCGCACAGATTGCTGACATACCGACTGCGGGACCACCCGCCACACCAACTAAGGACGATATCATAAATTTGCAAAATGCTGCACCGACGGCCGAACACGAGGTCTGGCTCAAACGAGGAGCGATACGCCCTGGGCCAGGGGAAATGTGGACCCTTGATGAAAAACCTATAGCACCCCAGGCTTTACTGCCTTGGCTGGCACGCATGGCTCATCAGAATGGTCATGTGTGCCAGAGGGGGGTGATGGGACAGATAGACTACACTTGGGCAGCGCCAGGACTGTCACGGATTGTATCCGAAGTGTGCCGATCGTGTGTGGTCTGCCAGCAACACAATAGAGGGGCGCCGCCGAGACATGCACATGATGGGGGACGGCCCCCGCCAAGTGGGCCGTTCGCAACTATTGAGTTCGATTTTACAGAATTGGAACCAAGCTTGTCGTTTCGCTATGTGTTGGTAATCGTAGATACGTTCACCAAATGGGTCGAAGCATACCCATGCGTCAAATCCGATGCTCCGACAGTAGTGAAGCGCCTCGTGCGGGATTTTATGTGCAGATTTGGCATTCCCCAGATAATTTCGTCAGATCAAGGAGGCCATTTCACGGCGCAGGTGGTTAAGGGCATCCTGAAGGCGTTGGGCGTTAAACAATCCTTCCATTGCGTCTACCACCCACAGTCCTCAGGACTTGTGGAACGAACGAACAAGACTTTAAAGAATAAACTAGCGAAACTTTGCGCAGACACAGGCTTGAGGTGGCCAGAGGCTCTTCCGCTTGCATTGATGAGCATTCGTTCCACCCCGGGTCGCACTACGGGCCTTTCCCCCCACGAAATATTAATGGGACGACCTATGAGCTTGCCCGTTTCAGCACCAACAGACATGTCCACCCTTGCTTTGCCAGTAATGGATGACATGCTTTTGAGATTTTGCATAGGCTTGTCGAATGTGGCACGCAGCATCCATGCTCGAGTACGAGAGGCGCTGCCTGAACCAATAGGCCACGCCATCCACAACTTTCAGGCCGGCGACTGGGTGCTCGTGAAGCACTTCACCCGCAAGGCTGCTTTGGAGCCACGGTGGAAGGGACCATTCCAGGTGCTACTGGTCACACCGACGGCAGTCTTCTGCGAGGGTAAACCTTCGTGGATCCACGCCACCCATTGTAAGTTGTCCTTCCCCGCACCACAAGCCACACAAGACACCGCACCTCACATTGCTGCAGACACCACACCTCACACCGCTGAAGACAATGCACCGTCTAGGGCACCACAGTCTCCTAAGGGCGGCGATGACGGTCATGATGATGGGAATTCTGGGCAGCTGCCTAACAAACCCCGCCAAGGATAGGCTTCTGCAGTTTAACCCACTGAGAGAGGATCTCCCCAAATACCCAGGACACGACAACTACACGTTATTTAAACTTTACTCCGTCAAATACATAACGGCTCCCCGGGGACAGGGGATAGTAGTACATTGCTGTGAGTTGGAGACACATTTCAAGTGGTTATCTGTAAGATGGATGGAAGCCATGGTGGTACACAATGGGACACCACAGGCACGCATGACAACCCCACGCATAGTCTTAACTAAAGTTAGACAGGTGGAAAATGGAAGGTTTACTGGGACCGTGAATAGTCACGCCGCCGCAGGATATCAATGGGGCACGGGCATCGACAATACTACTCTCCTACTGTCGCATGCCCTCGTCGGCCCACACACCACGATAATACTTGAATGTGGAATATGGCCCCCGCGCACGCTGATTAGAAGGAACAAAAAGAGGGGAGAGACCCAACACCAATTCCGGCCTAGTTGTGCCGCCTACGTCATTAAACCCCCTCCTGCCCAGGAAGTAAGAAGGAAGCCAGAGGAGAACACATACTGGAAGGTCGCACGGCATATGGCCACAGTACAGAATAGGACACAGTGTTGGATGTGTATGCACCTTCCCCGCACCAGCACAGCAGGCATACCAATGGTAGTGTTACCCCTATCACTCAATGATTTGTGCTCGAAGCCACTAGATACCAAATGCATTAGTACAACTCTGACAAGCCAAGGTTCTGATGAAACCGCGTGTAAACGAGTTTTCCAGTACTCCCCTCCCATCCTGTCCCGACACTTTGAGGAACGTCCGGCGCCGGTTTGGGTCAAGCCGGCATGGGGGGCCCTCTGCTTAGAAGGAAAGGGCCAAGTAATGGTAGGCAAATCCGTGTGTAGAGATACCCTTCCCGCGGACCCGAGAAAAGGGAAACACACGCTCCTAGTGAACGTTACAAGCTCGCCCTTGCATAACCTCACACACCTCCAGTTGGCATGGAAAGGGGAAAACGGGACAAACACTATCCCAGGTCTTCTCACTTGCATGACCACCCATTTAGTGGCCCCGCACGGGACCATGTTTGTATGCGGGAATAAAGCTTACCCGTATTTACCTGATAATTGGGGAGGAATTTGCTATTTAGGATCAGTTTTCCCAGAGATGGAAATGCGACAGCACTTGCATAATACCACCGCACTCATAAGGACACAACGAAGCACCTATTGGCACGACGACGACACCACTACTTTACACGGCGCTGATTGGGAGAAAGCCGTTAGCTTCTTCTTCCCATGGGCTGGGACGGTCATGAACAGTTACCGCATTGACAAAATTGCGTTAATCTTAGAAACTGTGGCCAACGCCACCGCTACAGCACACGACGAAATGTTGGACACAGTTGTCCATCTGCGTACAATGGTTATGCAAAATAGGGTTGCATTAGATATGCTATTGGCAGAACGAGGAGGGGTATGTGGGATAATTGAGGGTAAATGTTGCACTTTTATTCCTGACCCCTCACAGGGTGTCAGTGCTGCTATTATAACGTTAAGGGAAAGCGCTCACTCATTGACAAGGGATCGATTGGATCGGGAAGCCTCCCACCAGTGGCTTACCGACTGGTTCAAGGGGTGGACAGGCACAATTGTAAAGTGGGTACTAACCGCCTTGGCAATAGTCCTTGGAATCATGGTTTGTTGTGTAATAATCAAGGCTTTAGTCCTTGCGTGTGTGAGGAAGTTTTCCACAGGATGGACACTGAAGACGACAACAGAAAGGGCCATGGTGATGCTTGAAAAGCTGACCGTGGGTCCAGAGGACACACTGGCCGTCGACGTGACTGCAGACCGCGGATCCTGGAACGACGACCCGGACGAGCCACTGGGCCGCGACAATGAGATCTCCGCTTCCGAAGATTGTTCTTCCATTGTTGATATTACCGATAATGACGTCGAGTACACTTATGCGGACCTCGAAGCATTTCAGGCTACCAGGAGGCCGTTTAAACTGGGCCCCGACACGTCGGAAGAAGAAATCGACGATTTCCTGAAGGATTCCTCTCGTTTCTTCACGATATGCCATGCCGTGGCTATGACTATGGGCCGTCCACTCCGCAGGCCTACGCCACCTGAAAATAATGTTACTGATGATGTTACCAATGATGATGTGGGCCACTTGCGAGGGTCCCCGGCTGATGTTTATGTTTCAATGCAGGCTCTGCCTCTCCATGTTTCACGAGCTCACCTTTATGTCTCACAAGCCCACAGTGAGTCAAACGCCACTGACCCAGTTCGGGATTTGGACCCAGCTGTGAACCCAAGCCCGGATGGAGAGGAACTCGATCGTGAAAATACTCTGAGTTCCGAGTCTGATTGTTTTGGAGATTCGCCCTTGAATAACAGCGAAGCAAGCAGCATCGCCTCGGACGATCTCGACTTTGACCCAAAGGAAGTTTCTCTCCCACCTTTGGATCGTTATGCTTTATTTCATGGCCATAGATTTGAGCCACCTGATACTGACGATGTTGTGTCTTCCCCAGATCACCAGCACGTAAGAGACCTCATGAACATGAATATCGATTGAGCGCTGAAGATCGACAAGGATTTCACTTGGGGAAGCCTGGGCGAGCTCCAGTTGGGGAGGAGTCCGGCTGCACCTCTGTGGACCAAGGGTGGGTCGGAGATCTTCCTGGGTGTGGACCCCGGTGGAACCAGAGGTCTTCGTTGTGGATTTGGCGCGCTATTCGATCTTCATGTCTCTACGGTCTCACCTCATACACCCATCTACACCCGACTTACATCATACATCCACTTACACCCACTTGCACCCACACACCCGCGGATCAGCCTGCTGGGTTCGTTGTGCGGTACTGGGTACGGGACATGCTCACTGGGCTGCATTCGTGTGGTACGTTACGTTTAGTTACACTCTCTCTCTCTCCCACCTCTTTTGGTGGATTTTGTGTGCCATTTGATCACTCTGCTTTTACGGCCTTACATTGCATACTCACATACAGACGCGAATCATCCTACTGAGTTTGTGTGGTGCTTTGGTACGGGACATTCTTACGGGGCTGCCTTCGCGTGATATGTTGAATGATTTTTCTGTTTTTGTTTGAAATAAAGGCCTTTGATTGGCTCGTAGATAACTTTGTATCTTAGATCCAAAAGGGCGGTATGTAGGGAGCTGTAATGCCCCTCCCCCTTTGTATATCCTTGCTGCTTTACCAATTACCAAGTATAACCAATTATATGTTTTGTTTTGACTTGCTACTGTACTCTTTTATGATACTGAGTTCTTTCTACTGCATTGAGGATGTGTAATATCCTAATAAGGAGTTCTCTGCCTGTGTGCTCTGGCCTGCGTGGGCACAATCTCTAGTTCCCCTTTCCAGGCCTTGGAGGCAACTCTTATCTCTCTTTGCCTTTTTCCTGATTTTGCCATTATCTTGCAAGTTGACAGTTTTACGAGTGTCCACTCCCCTTTGTACTTTCCCAAGCCAGCTGCTATACAGAAAGTTGTAAACATGTTGTCACATAATGCTGACCATCTCCTTATCAGAAGCTAACCCATGACTGGCCTTGGATGAACTTCCTTTAATTAACTGAACAACAGGATGGGACTATGGTGGGGGACCCAATGAGCCCATTCTGTCTCTGTGTCTTGTGAGCTAACTCCACCCCTGACTTTCCTTTATATAAAGCAATGTTAATTGAATTATTTCAGAGCATCTTGTTGTACTGTTGGTCATTCCTTGTGAGTTTCAATGCAACTTTGCTGTCCTCAAGCTTGAGTACTCGAGTTCCAATAAATATATCCGTTGCTCCTTTCTTCTGAGTTCTTCTGAGTCCCAAGTCCTAAGTCCCAATCCGACATATATATATATATATATATATATATATATATATATATATATATATATAACTATATATATATATATATATATATATATATATATATATATATGTACATATATATATACATATACATACACAGACAGGGTGAGTCAAAAGTAGTGCCCGATTTCTGTTTATATATATATTGTTGCGGATATGGGACTTGGCCTCAATATCCGCTTGTAAATACTCCCCTATTTCCCCAATACTCCCCAACTATCCCCAATCCCCCATTCCCTAGTCCCATTGCCTGTAAATAACACTCTGTAGAACCGACCTTCCCCTTTTTCCCCCATTAAATGTCGTGCCCAGGTCCACCGCATCTCACGTAGACAACTTTCGGACATCTTGCTAGTTATTCTTAGTCTATGTCAGTTAAGGACTCGTTTCCATTAATTCTGACTCTTCGTTGCACCAGAATGTGATTATATGGCACCAGTAGTGAGTTTAGGACCTTCCCATACCTCCTCCCATCTTCTTCCCCAAACAACAACTACAACAACAACTACAACAACTACAACAACGGCGCGGCGCGGGGGAGTGTGCGTCCTCACACCGGCTCGGTTAGCCGCCATTGACCATGCGCTCCGACGGGGTTACCACGAAGGGGCTCCCTGTCAGCCCCTCGTCAAGGGCGGAGCAGGTAACCCCCCCGCACGCACCCAATGAGAAGCAACGGGCCGATTCCATCTGGGGCGGAGCTAACGAGCCGAGGGCGTGTCACTCCCCGCCGGATATACGCGGCCACTTACCGGACGTGACGTGAGATGCGCCCCCGACTGAAGAAGACAAGTCGCGACCTTCCAGTGCTGAGAGCGACTTCCCCGCATCTCTAGACCGGACCGGGTCGATCCTGCCCTGAGCCCAGGTGCACCTGGAGCCATCGATTCTGCCTTTCCTTGCCATCAATCCCCGTGTGAGTCAGTTTTTGTCCTGTTTATCTGTCGTCTGTCGGGGCTATTATAAGAGTGTGTCTAAGTGCCTGTCTTCCTATGCTGTCCCTCTTGTCGTTGTAATCTGACCTTCCGCCCTAATATAACCTCCTCCGGAGGTCTTGAGAACTGAACCCTTGGTGTCGTGTCATTTTAATCCAGCCGTTGTGTCTTTTCCATCATTGATTTAGCATAGCGCGATTTAGTCAACGTTCGAGTATAATCGGGTAACTTGTGCGGACACGGCGGCCATTCCGCTCGGCCCACCCTAACATCAAAGTCGTGTCTGTAACAATTGGTGTCTGGGAGTGGGATTCGAGGCCCGACCAAATTTTTTTTTAAAAAACGAATAGAGGAAAAAAAAAATTTGGTCAAAATTTGGAGCGGCCAAAATTTATTTTGTTTTACGGAAATAAAAACCCGAATTTTGAAAGTCGCGCTATGGCGGATCAAGACAGCTGGGGTCCGGTAGAGGAGAGTGAGGCAGGGTCGGTCCAGGACCAAATTGAGGGACGCGAGGAGAGCGAAGCAGCGAGGGTAGCAGACGCACAAATTAGCGTCGTTGCGCCCGACATTGCGGGTGCGCAAAATGGCGCCTCGCTGGTCACCGCGCCCGCGACCGTGGCAGCGCCCCTGGTGGATCCGAACCTTTTCATGTTGCAAATGAGGGCCCTTATGGAACAAATTGGTGAGCAATTGGGAGACCAAATTAGAGGTTTGAAAAGCCAAATGGGGGTAATGAGGGACGAAGCGAGGGGTACCGGTGAGGGGTTAGACAATAATTTTAAGGGTTTAGACAAGAAATTTGGGAAGTTAGACAATAATTTTGAGGGTTTAGACAAGAAATTTGGGAAGTTAGACAATAATTTTGAGGAGTTAGACAAGAAATTTGGGAAGTTAGACAATAATTTTGAGGGGTTAGACAACGGGATAAAAGAGGTGAGAAATGGGTTAACGGGGGTAGAAAATAGAATGGCTGCCCAGGAGAATCAAATGGAAGGGATGCAAAAGGGGTTAGAGGGGTTAGAAAACAGTATGGAAGGCAAATTGAGGGACATGAGGGACCAAGCGGAAAGGGAAGTTAAACAAATGGGGCAGCAGATAGAGGGGGTCAGAATGGGAGTAGAAACCAAACTGGATGCTCACAGGGAGGAAATGGAGCAGATGAGGGTGGCATCTGGGCAGGAGATGCAAGTGATGGGAGAGGAGATCAGAAGAGGAGTGAGTGAGGAGGTCGGAGGAGTGCGCGAGGAGGTGAGGCACTGTAAGGAGCACATGGAGAAGGAGGTGAGAAAGGGGACTGTAAAGTTACAAGGGGGCATAGAGGACCTGACGCAGGAGGTGGAGCAGCTGACGGTGGGACAGACGGAGTAAGTGGAGCAGGTTCAAAAGAACACAGCGGTAATAGGAGGTTTAAAAGCGACACAGAAAGAACTAAAAGACGACTTAATAGCGACGAAGAGGGAATGTCAGATGGTACGTGAGGGACTGACAACGAGGTTGGACGAGGTGATAGAGGTAATGGAGACGAAGGACCGGCAGGTGAGGACGCACATGGAAACGGTCAAGGTAGCCTTGGAGGACGAGCTTGAGGAGACGTACCGGGGAATAAAGGAGGTGAAGCAGAAATTAGAAGAAGTGGAAGAAGGGGTGAGTGAAATTAAGAAGCGACGGAGAGGGGATAAGAAGGAGATAAAGGAGGAAGTAAAAGAATTGGTCCAAAGTCTGTGTTTGGATCGTGATGATGTGCTCATTAACCGGATGAGGGATTCGCAGGTGATGGAGGAGAAGCGAAGAGGAAGAGGACCTGGTGTAAGTGGTGACCAATATGGTCGTGCGTATGATGCGCCAGGGGATTTAAGAAGCTTGGGGGTCGAGATGGACCCGGGTGTTCGTGAGAGGCCGTTGGTGAAGTGTGCGACAGGTCTGGTGTGCGAAAGAGGAGGTGTGCGAGAAAGTCCGACTCTGGGGAGTGTGAGGAAAAAGTGCGTGCCAAGGAGTGAGGGTGCTGGCGACAGTGAGTCGGTCGTAGCGCGTGTGCGAGGGAGCACATTGAAGCGCGGTGTGGTAAGTGTTACAGAGTGTGTAACGGGAGAGTGTGCGCGAGAAAGGTGTGTAATGGACGGGTGCATGAGGAAAGAGTGCGCTGTCAAGAGTAAGGGTGAGTGCGCTGTCAAGAATGGAGGTGAGAGTAGTGAGAGTGACAAGGAGAGTGAGTTGGTTGTGACAGGTGAGCGAGGATGTACACCTGGGATGGAAGGATGCACACCTGGAATGGTAGAGCGTGAGTGGGAATGCACGCTGGAGTTGGTGGTGAGGCACGTGGTTGGGTGTGCGAATGAGAGCACACCTGTGATTGTCACAGAGGAGGTGACCGAGGAGGGGGTGCGAAGAGGTGTGTTGGTGAGGTGTGCGACCAACGAATGTGTGCCAAGGTGTTCGGTGGTCAGGTGTGTGACCAAGTCTGTGAGTGGAATGAGAGTACCTGGGTGTGTAAGGAAAGGTACGAGGAGCATGGAGACGGCTGGATGTGTGAGCAAGGAACGGGCTGCGGGGTGTAAGAATCCAGGTGAAGCATCGACGGTAACCAGGTTAGAGGTTAGGTCGACTTTTAGCCGAAGCGGGCCCTCGGTGCGTGCTGGGCCTCGCGTGGAACGGCCGCGTCCGTGCTCCACTCGGCGGAGCGGGCAGCCCGATAGAAAGGGTCGTCATGGCGACCACTTTTTGTTGAGGCATTCCGGCAGGTCGAGATCGAGCCATGGGATGGCTCCGTGCCGAGATGGTGCGTGGGATCTCGGCCCGGGTAAACCTCCTTCCCTGCACCGAATGCGGGACGTATCCAGCCGCTGGCACAGAACAACCCGCATTCATGGCTTGGCTTTACGAAGCCGGGCTTTGGACAGGAATTGGCGCACCGAGAGGCATTAGTGAGTAGACTGGGTGATGAAGTTAGTGTTTTGGACCCAAAATTAGAGAAAAACAAAATTTGATGATTGGCAAAGGATTGGCAGTAGTGATTGGCAGATGATGGGTAGTGATTGGCAAATTTTTATTTTGTTGAAATTTGATGTGCAAAATTGGTAGTGAGCGATGGGCCCAGTGGGTAAGGGTGGCATCCCTGCCACCCTTCCCATGGGGGGGCAAAGGAGCAATAGCTTATGGGGTGTATGGCAGTGAAAACTAGCCCGGGTGGGTTAGGTTATATTGATAGGGCCCTAGAAGATGACATTAGGTAACGTTAAGTTTAGTTAGTGACTGATACCTGTAGTGGGGACGCAGGTAGATTAGTGTGGATTATAATGACGTGGGAGCGCAATAGTTTAAAGGGACGACTGGGAAGCGCAAGTTTCAGAGGGGAGTAGTTAGATGAGATGATGCTGTGTGAGAATTGAACAGGTGTGATTGCACAGGTGTGCAACTGGACAGGTGTGTGGAGCAGTGTGTGAGTAGTGAGTGTGTGGATCAGCGCGAATGCGCTTGGGGAGAGAAGGGTGCAGGTGGCACCAGGTGTGAGAGCACAGGTGTGCAAGTACAGGTGTGTGGAGAGAGTTGGAGTAAGTGGTACGGAGTGGTGTGCATGGTGCGAAGGTGTGAATGGGGGAAGAGTGGACCCCCATCACGGATACCCGGGGCGGGTAGTGTAAGTGTTAGGTAGAGGGTACAGGTAAATTGTGGTTGGATATTGGCATCTGTGGTGCGGTTGCAGAATGGTGTTGTGGATGGGTGCATTAGTGGTGTGGAAATGACTGGGCGTGTAGCCTGTTAGTGTGTGTAGTTGGTTGGGCACTCCACCACTGTGAGGATGTCGGCCAGGTGAGGCCGCAGGTGGGCTCTGGGAGCCGGTAGAGTTGTGGATGGGGCCCGAGGATCCGGAGGACGGACCCGGGTAGCCCAGTGCCAGAGAGGGCACCGAGTGGGGAGAGCGCCAGAGGGCCTTCCCCAGGTAGTTAGGTTAGGGTAAGGAGCAGGTAAGCTCGGAGGCAACTGCAGTGGTGGAGGTGTGCAGGTGGGTAGACCCGCTGGGAGAGGTACACGCCACAGCCCAGAAATTGTGCGAGGGCACCGGGAGATGAATCGGGGGAGTGAGACCCCAAATTGAAAAGCACCACAGTTGGCCAATGGGAATTGGTTTTTAGAACCCATAGTGTAAGAGGGCCAATGGTTTGGCCGGAGAAAGACCCCGGGTAGTGTAAAGTTGTTAAAGTCATTTAGGAAATAGTTAGGATTGATGAACCTGTCGCACCATACGCAGCCACTTACCTGTGGTGATGATGATGACTCCACACCACACCTGTGTCTTCTTTGTTCTGTGTGCAGGAAATGAGAATTGCTGTGAGGATTTGTGAGGCGCATCACGACGTGGATGAGACATTGGGGTGATTCCATCTCTCCCTCCTTAGGAGGGACTGATGATGAATTGGTAATGGCAAATTTTGATGAGAGTTGAAAATGGCAAATTTGATTGGTTAGGAGGGAGAGAAGACGAATTTGGTATATGGGAGGAACGGGGAAGACAGTAGGGACGTTTGTTGATTTGTAAAGTAGATGTTTATGGGTAGTGTTGTGTTTTGTGGATACAGTAAGGGGTAAGGGAGGGGCCATGTAGGTTACCTGGTGGGGGGGGGGGGGGGGCGTACGGTAGGAACGTACCTGTCTCACCTGGTTCCCATGTGCCCCCAGTGTGCATCATCTTATATTGCGTGCACTTTTGCGCCCTTACCACCTTACTCACTTGTCTTCTTCTTTTGTCTCCCACCTCCGAGGATCTGGCTTTGGGGTAGAGAGAGAGGAGAGAGAGGTGCTGGCTACGCAGTTGTGGGCCTGCACTTTCGCTGCTTGCTGCCTGGATCGATACACCATATGGACCGCAATGTTGGTGGTCACCCACAATGGACCGCAGTTTTTTGCGGCCAAGCACCACCCATTGATGGACCTCTGGGTCAACGTGGCACCTATGCCAAACAGGTGAACCACTAATAGTTGGCACCCTGACGGCCACAATAAGGAAATGGACGCGGTTGGCGCCTTTCTTTATTTTTTGAAAGAAGCCAGAAGGCCACGTGCACCACACGAAGAGCAAGAGACACCTGCAGGGTTAGGGGTTGTTGAATTTATTTTTATTCATTGAACAATGGTGACTGCACCGGATGGTGCTGACTGTGTGATGGGGTGGTGCTTTTGGTGCTGGGAAGGGGTGCTCTGCACGTTATTAAAGGCCGTAAGGCCACAGAGCACTCGTGGGTTGGTGTATCGATGCTGGCATGCGTGCTCTCTCTATGCATAACATCTGCATGTGTTCCTCCAAAAACAGGTCCTGGATCGTAGTGTAAATATCAGCGTAGTCTTGTAAATAATGCTCCCTACCGGCTGTATGTTTAGTTTGCGAATTCTTTCCGGATTCGGTTATCCTGTGGGTGTGTTTCTGTGAGGAGAAGGGTGCAACGTCGCAGGGGGACATATTTACTCATTTGTGAACATCTGTAAAACTGTCGCACTCAGGGTAGAGTTAATAGTAGAGGGAACTACATCTGAGTGCCACACTAAAGTAGGTAAAAATTTATCGGGTCGGGACGCCCCGAGGGTAGAGAAGGGTGCAATGTTGCGGATATGGGACTTGGCCTCAATATCCGCTTGTAAATACTCCCCTATTTCCCCAATACTCCCCAACTATCCCCAATCCCCCATTCCCTAGTCCCATTGCCTGTAAATAACACTCTGGAGAACCGACCTTCCCCTTTTTCCCCCATTAAATGTCGTGCCCAGGTCCACGGCATCTCACGTAGACAACTTTCGGACATCTTGCTAGTTATTCTTAGTCTATGTCAGTTAAGGACTCGTTTCCATTAATTCTGACTCTTCGTTGCACCAGAATGTGATTATATGGCACCAGTAGTGAGTTTAGGACCTTCCCATACCTCCTCCCATCTTCTTCCCCAAACAACAACTACAACAACAACTACAACAACGGCGCGGCGCGGGGGAGTGTGCGTCCTCACACCGGCTCGGTTAGCCGCCATTGACCATGCGCTCCGACGGGGTTACCACGAAGGGGCTCCCTGTCAGCCCCTCGTCAAGGGCGGAGCAGGTAACCCCCCCGCACGCACCCAATGAGAAGCAACGGGCCGATTCCATCTGGGGCGGAGCTAACGAGCCGAGGGCGTGTCACTCCCCGCCGGATATACGCGGCCACTTACCGGACGTGACGTGAGATGCGCCCCCGACTGAAGAAGACAAGTCGCGACCTTCCAGCGCTGAGAGCGACTTCCCCGCATCTCTAGACCGGACCGGGTCGATCCTGCCCTGAGCCCAGGTGCACCTGGAGCCATCGATTCTGCCTTTCCTTGCCATCAATCCCCGTGTGAGTCAGTTTTTGTCCTGTTTATCTGTCGTCTGTCGGGGCTATTATAAGAGTGTGTCTAAGTGCCTGTCTTCCTATGCTGTCCCTCTTGTCGTTGTAATCTGACCTTCCGCCCTAATATAACCTCCTCCGGAGGTCTTGAGAACTGAACCCTTGGTGTCGTGTCATTTTAATCCAGCCGTTGTGTCTTTTCCATCATTGATTTAGCATAGCGCGATTTAGTCAACGTTCGAGTATAATCGGGTAACTTGTGCGGACACGGCGGCCATTCCGCTCGGCCCACCCTAACATCAAAGTCGTGTCTGTAACAATATATATATATTTCTGTCAGTTGATTGTTTGTTTGCCATTTGTATTACAGTGTACAAGAAGGTAGAAATAAATGAACGTCATGTTTATCTAACCATTTATTCGGGGGGAAATTATTACGGAAGTGTAAGTGGGTCCCGGAAAGTCGATCGGCCGCCGCGGTCTGATCGAGTGGCCGGCACGCTCCCCAGACCTTACACCTCCAGATTTCTTTCTTTGGGGGCTCATGAAAGACCTTGTTTATCGTCAAAAGCCTCGTACCATTCAGGAATTGAAGGCTCAAATCACTGCAAAGTTTGAGGAAATTGATATCCGAAAATTGCAAATCAAACAGCTTGGTACACTTCCGTAATAATTTTCCCATGAATAAATGGTTAGATAAACATGTCATTCATTTATTTCTACCTTCTTGTACACTGTAATACAAATGGCAAACAAAGAATCAACTGACAGAAATATATATACATATATATATCTATATACAGTATATAAAACACAGTTTGTGTGTGTGTGTGTGTGTGTGTGTGTGTGTGTGTGTGTGTGTAATGTTACCGATAGACTCCTAAACAGAGAGGCTCACGTGCTTGATATTTGGCATAGACATGGCCATTGAGCCTGGGAAGAACATGGCCGACCTAAAAAAAAAAATTTCATAATATTTTTTTACCATATTTTTACCTCAGCGCATTTCATTTCAGTGAGGAATATTATGCACGGAATCTGAGGCGGTGGCAGAGCAGCGCGCTGATTCGCTCAGAGCGATCACATGATGTTCTTTGCCGCCATAAACTCACAGTTACGCGTTCGCACGTAATTCAGAGCGAAAAGCGATTGCGTTTTTTAACATTTCAGCGAGGAACATTGCCATTCACACCACATAGGTTTTTTTTTCTTTCATCTTTAGATCCATATTTTTTTTCAGCGAGGAATATTATACACGGAATCTGAGGCGGTGGCAGAGCAGCACGCTGATTCGCTCAGAGCGATCACGTGATGTTCCTTGCCGCCATAAACTCACAGCAAGTAGCATAGATTTTAGCATGATTAGCTTTTAGCATGATTTAGCATGATTTAGCATAGATAGTAGCATGTTTCACATAGATTTTTTTTCAGCGAGGAATATTATACACGGAATCTGAGCCGGTGGCAGAGCAGCGCGCTGATTCGCTCAGAGCGATCACGTGATGTTCCATCCCCACCGCCAAACCATTGAACATAAAACACAGTTTGTGTGTGTGTAATGTAATGTTACCTCCCCTCCCCCCTCCATCCTCCCCTCCCCCCTCCACCCTACCCCCTCCCTTCCCCCTCCACCCTACCCCCTCCCCTTTCCCCCCTTTCCCCCCTTCACCTCCTCCCCCTTCCTCCGCCCTCCCCCTCCCCACCCCCCTCTCCCCCCTCCGTCCTCCCCTCCATCCTCCCCTTCCCCCCCCTTCCCCCTACACCCTACACCCTACCCCCTCCCTTCCCCCTCCACCCTACCCCCTCCCTTCCCCCTACACCCTTTCCCCCTCCCCTTCCCCCCTTACCCTCCCCCTTCCCCCCTCCCCTCACCCTCCGACCGAGGGTGACCAGGGAGAAGGAGCAGCAAGCAACCAATGGGAGCTAAAGGGAAGGCAGGGGGGGAGTGACCGAGGGTGACCAATGAGGGGCTGTCACGTCACGTGACACCCGGCCGCCAATTGAGACCCATGGAACATTCAGGAAGGGGTTCGGGTGTTAAAAAATATGCTGGAAGTTTCTCCCATCTCCACACAGGATCTCTGAAGCTCAGCCAGAGTGACCATCACGTTCTTGGTCAACTCTCTTGCCAAGGCCCTTCTCCCCCGATTGCTCAGTTTGGCCGGGCGCCAGCTCGAGAAAGAGTCCTGGTTGTTCCAAACTTCTTCCATTTGAGAATTATGGAGGCCACTGTGCTCTTGGGAACCTTCAATGCAGCAGAAATTTTTGTAGGCTTCCCCAAATCTGTGCCTTGACACAATCCTGTCTCTGAGCTCTGCAGGCAGTTCCTTCGACCTCATGGCTTGGTTTTTGCTCTGATATGCTCAACAATCCTCTCCAAGAAGTTCTGTCGCTCAAGCTTTTGGGTCTCACTATCTGCCATGATCTTTCTTGGGAAAACCACATTTCCAAGCTGGCCTCCAAAGCCAGTCGCCGACTGGGCATCCTCCGTCGTGCGAAGTCCTTCCTTGGCACACCTGAGCTCCTCACCACATACAAGGCTTTCATCCGCAGCTCAATGGAATACTGTTCCCCCCTCTGGGCTGGTGCTCCTGCCTCACACCTTGCTCGGCTTCACGCTGTTGAGGCCAAAGCTTTCAGAATCATTGGAATCTCCTGCGATGTAGTCAACTCCGAGGGCCTTTCACTCACTCACCGCAGGCAGGTTGGTGGTCTTTCTGTCTTCTACCGACTCCTCCTCCAGCCTTGCTCCCCCAGCTCTCTCTGTGCTCTGTCCCCCCAATATTCCTTCAGGTCGCACAAGATCTGCCTGCAACCCTCTTATGGTTAAACTGCCAAAGTCTAGGCTCTCTGCTCACCTTCACTCTTTCATTCCCCTTTTCTCCCGCCTCTGGAACAAACTCCCCCACTCCCTTCAATCCCACTCCTCCCTCCAGGTCTTTAAAACAGCTGTTCACCACCATCTCTTATCTTCCCCCATCGAAAACCTTGATCTTTTCTACCCCCGGTAATTCACCCCAGAGTCCTTGCAGTGTTCATATGTTTTATTCCTCTCCCACCTCCCCCCAAGTCCTCCCGATGTCCCTGCTCTCAAATGTTGTGTTTGTGTCCTTCCCCCTCTCTCCCCATCTTGTCTGCCGCTCCTCTTGTTTTTTGTGTTTTGTGTGTCGGTTTGTCTTTTTGTGTCATTAATGTTCGCTCTTTCACGAGCCTCGATCTTGTATAAAAAATAAAAAATAAAAAAATAATAAAAAAGATGTGAGACCTTATATAGACAGGTGTGTGCCTTTCCAAACCATGTCCAATCAATTGAATTTACCACAGGTGGACTCCAATCAAGGTGTAGAAACATCTCAAAGATGATCAAGAGAAATGGGAGGCACCTGAGCTAAATTTCAAGTGTCATAGCAAAGGGTATGAATACTTATATCAATATCATATTTCAGTTTTTTCTTTTGTAATAAATTTGCAAAACTTTCTAAAATCCTGTTTTCTCTTTGTCATTTTGGGGTATTGAGTGTAGATTGCTGAAAGAAAAAACGAATTTAAGCGATTTCAGCATAAGGCTGCAACATAAAATGTGAAAAAAGTGAAGAGGTCTGAATACATTCTGAATGCACTGTACACACACATATATATATATATATATATATATATATATATATATATATATATATATATATATATATATATATATATATATATATATATATATATATATGTATATATATATATATGTATATGTATATATATATATATGTATATATATATATATGTATATATATATATATGTATATATATATATATGTATATATATATATATGTATATACAGACTTGGCATTTAATATGGAATATTTTTTTTTTCTTGACTTGGGTTGACTTTCTTAACTCAGTATATCAATCTGGTGAGTTTCTTTTACACTTTGGTGATTTATTTGTTAGAAGAACCATGTCACTGATTGTTTGTTGCAGCAAGAAGTCAACAACAGGATTATATCACAGGTGGCGTGGCAAAATGTACGGACAGGTGCATTTGACGATTGGTTTCACAGTCGGGTATACAAGGGTTGTTGCGTTCTATATTAGTGGAAAATCAACTGCTGCACGTCTCGAAAAGTTCTTGCCGCTTCCTCTGGAGATGGTCCGTCAACTCGACAATACTGTTTGTCATGGAGTGGTGGCTTTACGAAATTACGGCATGAAAGAGCGTGCTATTGCTCGGCACTATGGCATCACTCAAGGTCAGGTGTCAAAGAGCCTGAAACGAAATGGTCAGAGGGGTGTCCCTACTCCAATACCGAGGCCAGGACGTCCCCGCAGAACCACAAGGAGGGATGATCGCCAGCTGCACCCGTTAGTCCGCAAAGGCCGTACCAAGTCAGCTAATCGGCTTAGGGCTGAGTGGCAGCAACTGACAAATGTGCCTTTATCCAGAAGGCTAGTCAACCAACGACTAGTTCAAGCAGGCTATCATGCCAGGCGTCCCCTGAGAAAGCCAAGCCTGACCAGACAACACCGCCAGCGCTGATTGCAGTGGGCCAGAGAGCACCGTCAATGGCAGCCAGGACACTGGAATTACGTGATCTTCAGTGAGGAGTCTAGATTTCTGGTTTATCGTCAAGATGGCCGCGTCCGAGTGCGCAGACAAGTGCATGAAGCCTACAACAAAGATTGTGTAGTGCCAAGAGTCCAAGCTGGAGGTGGTGGCGGGACCGTTTGGGCTGTTTTTCATGCAGGGGGCAAAACTGACCTGGTTGTTCTGAGTGGAAACCTGAACCAGTTCAAGTACAGGGCCATTCTGGAAGAAACTTTGCTTCCATTTGCTCGTGCAGCCTTTCGAGGAAACTTTGTCTTCCAAGATGACAATGCACGGCCTCATCGTGCTCGCATGATCCAACACTTTCTTGCTGACCGTGGTGTAGAGCATATGGAGTTGCCTGCCATGTCCCCGGATATGAATCCCATAGAGAACGTGTGGGCAGAATTAACGCGTCAAATCGACCACTTGGACCAGCAGCCGACCTCTGTGCGTGACTTGCAGCAGGCGATTGTCACTGCATGGCAAGCGATTCCTGTCCAAACCTTGGCAAATCTTGTGAACAGCATGTCTCAACGTGTATGTGCTCTCCTGAATGCTCGTGGGGGTTACACGAAGTACTGAACTGTAATTTTACTGTCCATAATCCCAGTCGTAATTTAACTTTTGTTTTTGTTAAAAAAAAATTTGGCTAATGTGCAAAATAAAGAGATACTAATGGAAAACGTACAGAAGTTTAACACACTACTGTCCATGAATTGAGTTCGATATCAGTTTACATCACTTTCAAGGATCAATTTACTTGTTTCGAAATGTCAAATGTGGTTTTTGTTTCTTTTAAAGGTCACATTATCAAAATCTAGAATAATTTCAACATAATTCCAATGAACTTTTGGTTCTAAGACATCTTGAAAAGTAAGTTCACCCCCACAAAAAAAATATTCCATATTAAATGCCAAGTCTGTATATATATATATGTATATATATATATATGTATATATATATATATGTATATATATATATATATATATATATATATATATATATATATATATATATATATATATATATATATATATATATATATATATATATTTACGTTTGTGGAAGTAGAGGGTGAATTACCATCGTGGAGATAGAGCTGTGTAGGGTAGAATGAACCACGTGTGGGTAGTGTTATGGGGTCCCCCCCTTACCTCTGGTCTCGGTGGACCTCCGAACCCTGAGAGGCTCCCCGGCAGAAAGATGTGTTATCCTTGGTTGAAATCCAGCAAATAATGAAACCCTCAATGGAACCAGCAAATGAAACGGTCAAATCAATAATGCAACCACACCAGGTTATAAACAAACAATAATATATTATAAATCACACACAAAGAGCCATACCACAATGGGGCAATCACCCCTACTTTCAAATCTTACGATGATATCCTTGTCAAGCCCCTTAACCCCACACTCATGGCACCTCCCCCAATGTCTTTGCACCCCTCCAAGGCGAGGTCCCAATGTATCTGTGCGCTCCCGCGATCGGGGAGTCAAAGCCCGATGGTCAATTGAGGCTTAAGCGAGCGAGACGACCCCGAGGTCACGTGCTCAGCACCCAGCCACACAGCGGTGGAAAGGAACCTCACAAAGACGCGCTCCGACGTACACGTTGCGGTTCCATCCGCGAGCCTCCGTATAATTCTCACGTGCCCCTTTCTGGCACCGCCGTCCTGGCAAACCACCGGGGAATAATGCCCAGCCGACACGACAAAAACCTGTTCCCTGCAGTTTGCTCGCGTGGCGAAGATGGCGGACAGCTTTCACTCCAACCCGGGGTTTGAGGCCCGGATCCTCCGGAACCTCAATGAGAATACCCGACGACAGGCTCCACGCACTCCGGCGATATTTCTTATCGCCCGAACTTCCCTTCAAGGACGCAAAGTTCACTCGCACTGTACGTCGAATGCTCGGGCCGGAGCTTCAACAACCACCTCTTTTCGATGTCCTCCCGCCCCTTTTCTCTTCGCTCCACCTCTTCCGGTCACGATCCGGATTTCCGGCCACATTTTACCAGGAGCGCTTTTAAATCTTTTAACCACCACAACCCTTTCCCTTAAGTCACAATAAGCATAATATCTAGAACCAACAATGATAACAACAACCATAACGAGGGCCCAATCCGTAACAGTAGGAAGCCAATCTCGATGTATATAAGTAGGGGGAATCTGTGAGCTTAAGATTGTTTATGTGTCTTCACACAGGGGGTGGATCTTGATAGGGGTTAATATTAGTTTCCCCGGTACGTGATTGCCTCCTGTGGTTTTTTCCCCTACGTTTTTTTACATCTACAAGGGTCGCCATGCAACCACCTCTAACAACAAATTACATAACTGCCGACAGAAACCCGAACATTCCCGAGCAGACTAAACCCCACCTCCAAGGATTCGTAATCGGCAACTAAGCCCCGCCTCTAGAAAGAGCAGAGCTGTGAGGCCACGCCCCAAGGTTCATGATTGGTCGGGAGATGGGGCATTCCAATTGAGCTCGGGCGATTGGACGGCGTGACGTCAGAGTGAGAAGGTTCAAGAGCTAGGAGGAAGAAGAATCGCTCTCGCTCCCTCTCAGTCTCTTGGCATGAACAAGAAGGCCTCGCCATTTTTCCTTTGTTCGTGCTGGTGCGATTTTGCTCATGGACTTGAGCAGAACGCTAGTTTTGGTTGTTCGGCTGGGTTGTGGAGTTAGTGCGATTTGGAGGAGGGGAGAAGAGGAAGAATCGGGCAGTCTCTCTCTCGTTCTGCCTTTGGTCTGAGGTGGTCGCTTTTGTCTTGGGAGCGCTCATGAAGGTAGCTTTTCTGAGCTTTTGCAACGTTGGAGGAGGGTTTTTATTTTTTTGTAAACAAGATCGAGGCTCTTGTAAGAGAGTGTTGTTGACTGTGGTGCTTTTCGGGGGAGGAGAAAGCTGCGTCTCGCTTGGAGGTGGAGGCGAGGAAGGGCCGGTTGGCTGCTTGCTCAAACCTGGGCGTTTTTGGTGCCATTTGTTGGAGCGTTTCCCGCGGGGGTGGCTCCGCGACCATCAAGCTCCCAGGCCATTTGAGACGCAAAGCTGAGTGCCGGCCGGCTTAAAACATTGGATTTTTATT
Source organism: Myxine glutinosa (assembly GCF_964187855.1). Classification (NCBI taxonomy): domain Eukaryota; kingdom Metazoa; phylum Chordata; class Myxini; order Myxiniformes; family Myxinidae; genus Myxine; species Myxine glutinosa. The sequence goes on from NC_136273.1 coordinate 14,995,574, forward strand.
TAATCTTTCCCCTTGTGTGTTGTATTTGTGACTGAGTGGAGACGTCTCAAATTAGATATTAGGATTTACTTTTACCTCAACATTCATTTTATTGCTGAGCTTTATTTCATTAAATCATTATTGTGGATTTTTTTTTGTTGTTGTGTTGTTTATTTGTTCTGTGGGTTTCGGATAAAACCCCGTGAGCTCCATGCAGGTAAGCACCTTGCTGCCTTCTGCCCCGCACGCGCCAAAAAGTACCACCATTATTCGGAGTTCGCCTCGGAAAAAAGACCGTCCAGGTATTCGTCCAAGACTGGTGTTCATCGGCTATGGACTTAACAAGTGGTGTCAGGAGCGGGATTCGAACCCTGTCGGACACTCGGTGTCCGAGGTACGAGTGCGGCACCCTCTGAGCGGAAATTGCGCTCAGCTTTCGGAATCTAAATTTGTAACGATCGTCTCTCTCTCTGATGGAGGGTCGATTGTAGTACCAGGGTTTCCAAATTTTCGTGGATTGGAGTCGGGAAGAACGCAAAAACAATGCGTTGTTAAGTTTAAGATCATTTTATTTGTTTTTTCTGAGAAAATTAAGCGCGCATGGGGAAAGCTGCTCGTCACATAATGGCGGACAGGCACGAAATGGCGGGGAGGCAAGAAGGGACCGAGGTGGAAGGAAGCGAGTCAGGGGTAGATTTATATGAGGTTAGGGTTGGAACCTCCACCGTTCCTGAGCGATCGAGCTATGAAGGTACCTGTTGGTTACTTCATGAAAGGGGAAATACTTATGAGAAAATGGAGAACACCGGAGGTACCAGCGAATAACGAGTGGAAAGTCCATTACCAAATTGTGGTGCCACAACCATACCGGAAGGAGATATTGAGTTTGGCACATGAGACCTTTGGCCGGGCACCTTGGAGTGAACAAGACGTGTATATGCTGACCATCATGTGCGCTTCCACTAGGTTCCCAGAAGCAGCGCCTCTTAGGAAAATTACTGCGACAGTTATTGCGAAGGCCTTGATTCAATTTTTCACTCTGGTTGGCCTACCTAAGACATCCAGTCTGATCAGGTTTCAAATTTCATGTCAACGCTTTTTCAGCAAGTGGTACACCTGTTGGGAGTGGAGCAAGTAAGGTCAAGTACTTACCATCCCGAGAGCCAAGGGGCCTTGGAAAGGTTTCACCAGACATTGAAGAATATGATCAGAACGTATTGTTTTGAATGTGACAAGGATTGGGATGAAGGAATACCCTTATTGTTGTTTGCTACGAGGGAATCTGTTCAGGAGTCATTGGGATTGTCCTTTTGAACTTGTGTTTGGACACGCAATGCGAGGACCGTTGAAGTTGGTGAAAGAACGGTGGCTACAGGAGTCACAGTCAACAGTGGTAGAGTATGTCAACGGTTAGACACAGATTGGCAAAGGCTTGTGAAGTAGCGAGAGGAAACTTGAAAGCAGCACAGGATAAAATGAAAGTGAGACATGACAAAATTCTCAGTTAAGACATTTCAGTCCTGAGGACCGGGTGTTAGTGTTGCTTCCTGTTCCAGGTCAGCCACTACAGGCTAGGTATTTTGGTCCCTATGCAATCGAAAGGAGGGTTAATGAAACAGATTATGTGGTGACAACTCCCGACCGACGGAAAAAGTGGCAGCTGTGTCATGTCAACCGATGGAGAGAAATATTATGAGAGGAAGCCTGTGGAAAAAATGGCTCATGTTGCACCTGTCGTACCTGTAGTCGGTGTGCAAGAAAATCCAGAGGTTGAGGCCGGTGTGATGTTTGATAACATTGATGACCAGGCTTGTCCCAGATTGACGAACACGGAAGGGCTAAGGAAACTAGGCCAGAAATTTGGTCATTTGACGAGGGAACAACAAGGACAACTATCCAGCCTAATTTTGGAGTTTGCACATTTGCTCACAGATGTACCCGGTCGTAATGACTTGGTATATCATGATATTGAGGTGGGAGAAGCCACTCCTGTGAAACAACACCCCTATCGGATGAACCCTGTGAAGATGGAGTATCTTCGGAAGGAGGTTCAGTATATGTTGGAGAATGACATCATCGAACCAAGCAGCAGTGAATGTAGCTCACCATGTGTGTTGGTTCCAAAACCCGATGGCAGTTTTCGCTGTTGTGCGGATTTAAAATGGGTTAATGCAGTGACCAAGACCGACTCGTATCCCATCCCGAGGATTGATGACTGTATTGATAGAATAGGCCCAGCTAAATTTGTAACTAAATTTGACTTTGCTGAAAGGGTATTGGCAGATTCCTCTTACTGATAGAGCCAAGGAAATCTCGGCTTTAGTCACACCAAATGGGTTGTATCAGTACAAGGTTCTTCCCTTTGGATTGAAAAACGGTTCTGCTACATTTCAACGACTAATTAATAAGCTTATTGCAGACCTTGAGGGGGTGGAGGCATATCTGGATGATGTCATCATACACACCATGACCATGGAAGATCATATTAAACAAATTCATGCATTCTTCAAGAAATTGATCGAGGCAGGGTTGACCATCAACTTATCTAAGAGTGAGTTTGTGAAAGCACAGGTGGTGTTCCTAGGCCATGTAGTAGGTCAGGGTCAGGTACAACCGGTGACAGCCAAGATATAAACCATTGATCGCTTCCAAGTTCCAAAAGGGAAGAAGGAGCTTATGAGATTCTTGGGTATGGCTGGTTGGTACCGGCGGTTCTGTAGGAATTTTTCTGACGTGGTAGCCCCTTTAACGAATTTGCTGAAAAAAAAGAGACCAAGTTTGTTTGGGATGACAAATGCCAGGCTGCCTTTGCCCAAGTCAAAGCGATATTGATGAGCTCTCCTGTCCTTGCAGCGCCAGATTTTCATAAACCTTTCAAGTTGGCCATCGATACAAGTGATGTGGGGGCTGGGGCAGTTCTACTGCAGGAAGGTGATGATGGCATTGATCACCTGGTGTTACTATTCGAGGAAGTTTGACAAACATCAGAAAAATGCCACTGCGGAAAAAGAGACCCTTGCTCTCCCACTAGCTCTACAGCATTATTAGGTGTATCTACTATTATGAGGTTTTTGGAAATCAGCCAACATCACCGCTTTGCACAAAAAGGTGCAAAAACAGATCCTAGCAACTACAGACCAATCAGCCTTCTCCCAATTATCAGCAAAGTCATGGAATCCATCATTGCTTCGGATATGAAATCTTTCCTCTTCTCCAATGGCTTGATCTCTGGTCATCAATTTGGTTTCAGACCAGGTCACTCTACTCTGGACATGCTGCTTCTGCTGTCTCAACAATGGATGGAGGTCCTCAATGCCAAACAGGAAATTAGAGCTGTCTCCCACGACATATCACGTGCCTTCGATACGGTCTGGCACCCAGCTCTGCTCACCAAACTCTCCTCCTTTGGTATCCATGGAAATCTCCACGCATGGCTGGCGGACTTCCTCTCTAGTCGTAGTCAACGTGTGGCCCTGAATGGGTTTCTCTCATCTCCTCTTCCTGTTCAGGCTGGAGTTCCCCAAGGCAGTGTTCTGGGCCCTGTGCTTTTTCTGGTCTTCATCAATGATCTCTCTGACTCTCTTGAAAATCCTCTCTATCTCTTTGCTGATGACTCCACTCTCTGCCGCTCCATTCCTCATCCCTCAGATCGGCAGTCTGCAGCCTCCTCACTCTCTGCAGACCTGGACAAAATCACAGACTGGGCAAACAAGTGGAACATGTCTTTCAATCCTGACAAATCTCACACTCTTACGATGTCTCTCCGAAAAGACTGACTGGACAACCCTCCCATCTACTTTCTGAATAATCCTCTCCAAGAAGTTCTGTCACTCAATCTTTTGGGTCTCACTATCTGCCATGATCTTTCCTGGGAAAACCACATTTCCAAGCTGGCCTCCAAAGCCAGTCGCCGACTGGGCATCCTCCGTCGTGCGAAGTCCTTCCTTGGCACACATGAGCACCTCACCACATACAAGGCTTTCATCCACAGCTCAATGGAGTACTGCTCTCCCCTCTGGGCTGGTGCTCCTGCCTCACACCTAGCTCGTCTTCACGCTGTTGAAACCAAAGCGTTCAGAATCATTGGAATCTCCCGCGATGACGCTATCTCCGAGGGCCTTTCACTTACTCACCGCAGGCAGGTTGGTGGTCTTTCTGTCTTCTACCGACTCCTCTCCGGCCTTGCTCCCCCAGCTCTCTCTGGGCTCTGTCCCACAAATATTCCTACAGGTCGCACAAGATCTGCCTGCAACCCTCTTATGGTTAAACTGCCAAAATCAAGACTCTCTGCTCACCTTCACTCCTCTTTTCTCCCGCCTCTGGAACAAACTCCCTCACTCTCTTCAATCCCACTCCTCCCTCCAGGTCTTTAAAACGGCTGTTCACCACCATCTCTTATCTTCCCCAATCCAAAACCTTGATCTTTTCTACCCCTGCTAATTTCACCCCAAATCCACTTTTTTGAGGTGACTTTTGACTTCTTTCCTGGAAGTCCTTGGTGTCCTTGTGTTTTATACCTATCCTGCCTCCCCCCAGGCCCTCTCCCTCCCACACATCTCCTGATGTCCCTGCTCTCAAATGTTGTGTTTGTGTGCTTCCTCCCCTTCTCTCCCCATCTTGTCACCCGCTCCCCTTTTTATATACTTTGTTTGCTTGTTTGTTTGATAAATGTTAGCTCTTTCACGAGCCTCGACTCTGTATACAAAAAAATAAATAATAATAATAATAAAAAAAATATCTAAGAACTACTACCTTTCGTATAAAGGATTTCACTGATCACAACCCCTTAACCTTCATTAAAAAAATGAAAAATAAGTCAGGAGACGACGTTGGTTCACAAGCAAGTGGTATTCAATGACAAAGGACGGACTATAACCGAAACAGGCCCGGACTGGGGGGTCGGGGGCCCACATGGCAGGTTTCAGCCCCCGACATGCGGCGTACATGCCTATTTACAAAGGGCCCCAATGCGCTGCGTGCGCAGGCCTTTAAGGCACAATACCGAAAATTTGGTTCGATTCCGACAACTTTGAAAATTTGACCTTTGTGACCTTCAAAGGTCAAAGGTCGAAGATTCTGAAATTTGTTGGAAAACTTGTATTTCATGATGTATGTGATAATATAAGATCATGTATGACATTTCACCCTATCAGGAAGCGAACAATGTAATAAAACCATCAAAAATTGACTTTTCCAAATTTTGTGACCTTGTGACCTTGACCTTGGGGCAAAAATGAAAAATCAAGCTCCGTGGGGCTAGACACATGACATTGGCCTAACTAAATACCGAAACTCCCCATCAGATTCCACCAACTCCCTCGGAGAAGATGCAGCTTGAACTCGATTACCCCCTAAAAAGACATCTTTTTCAGGCATCGCTCCGCCCACAATGGGCGCAATACGCCCACTCTAGGCAGGACACAACGAGATCATGATATCAATATCCCACCAAAGTTTCATCAAGATCGGATGATATCATCGGGTAGTTATCCTGCAGACAGACAGACAGACAGACAGACACACACACACACACACCCATGACGAATATAGTGGACACTGTTTGATAACCCGTGAACCAAAAATAAGGTATAATCAGTTATGAGGTTAGTTAGCTACACGATATCGAAAATTCGGTTCGATTCCGACAACTTTGAAAATTTGACCTTTGTGACCTTGAAATGTCAAAACGAAGGTTACTGACCTTGAAATGATAGAAAATAATGTATAATCAGTTGAGGTTAGTTTGCTACACAATACCGAAAATGTGGTTAGATTCCGACAACTTTGAAACTTTGACCTTTGTGACCTTCAAAGGTCAAAGGTCGAGGATTCTGAAATTTGTTGGAAAACGTGTATTTCATTATGTATGTGATAATATAAGATCATGTACGACATTTCACCCTATCAGGAAGCGAACAATGTAATAAAACCATCAAAAATCGATCGATTCCCCCCTAAAAAGACATTTTTGGGGCGTGGCTCTGCCCACAATGGGCGCAATACGCCCACTCTACGCAGGACACAACTACATCATGATATCAACCTCCCACCCAAGTTTCATCAAGATCGGATGATATCATTGGGTAGTTATGCTGCGGACAGACAGACACACACACACACAGACAGACGCACACACATGACGAATATAGTGGTCACTTGATAACTCGTGAACCAAAAATCAGAGGTTGATGAGATGGAGCTTGTCTTTGCAAGAGTTCAAATTGGAAATTAGGCATGTAAAGGGCAGAGACAATGTAGTCGCCGATGCTTTATCCAGAGTGAATTAACCTCGAGGATTCCTGTGCGTTGTTTGGAATTTTTGTTGCTTCAGGGCATTTGATCAGCCATAGTTTTGATTTGTAGTTTTATGGGTGTGAGTATTACTTTTGGTTGTTAAAGATACTTTTTGGATGGAAAGAAAGTTTTCACCGTCTTCAAACTTTCTTCCTTGAAGATGGGGAGTGTTACGGATCCGTCACTTCGCCTTTATTGTTATTATATACTTGTAGGATTTTTAGTTTCAGGTAATATTGTTGTGAAGATTTTTTTGTGTGAAATGGAGATTACTTTACTAAAAGGTAAAAAGAAACGTTTGCGAAGGAAAAAGGAAGACGCGGAAGGGGGGTAAGAAGAGATCGGCAGGGAGAGGACAGCTGTGAGTCGCATCAAGGCTGCGAGGTGCGAGCGGACTTTTTTGATATTGGTCGCGAAAGAGTTGTCTTCCCGTGAAAGGGATTGCCCACGAAATCGCCCTATATTGCAATTGCAATTAAACCTGCCTCTCAGGTTTTATTACAAAGCATGAGTTATTGTTGGAGAAAAATCAAGCGCCTCCATCACAGGCTGATACGCCATTTTGTCCTCGAAGAGACTGTCCGCTTGGTGCATCTTGTTTTGTCGTGGGGATTTCCATATCGACCTCATCGTGTTGATTGCCGTTGGCTCCCATATCGGCTCAATTCCCATATCGACCTCCCACCTCGTAACTCCTCGTCCGTCGTCGTGCCGATACCTGCCTGTTCTCGTCGTTCTGCACGGCTTCAACCAGCGTGGGGATCCGTACACAGAATTTGGGGATAGTTACATTCGACACGTTTGGCGCGTCACCAGTTCAATGCTTTGAGAGCATTGGGGAATGATGGTACCATCATATGTAGTGTTCATTTGATGCAAGTGAGCCTGGTGTTGGCTTAGCGGTTAGGGTGCCGGCTTGGGATCCTAGGATCCTGGGTTTGAATCCCGGTCGATTGCTGAAATAACGCCAGGGGGGTTGACTCAGCCTGTCATCCTTCCGAGGTCGGCAAATGGAGTACCAGCTTGCTGGGATGAATGATCACGGTGTGTACCCTGATTTAGAATAGGTACACCGTATCCCTGCACATCCTAAGAGCATGACCAAGGGTTGGCGTCAGGAAGGGCATCCGGCCATAAAAACATTGCCTCAAACAGGGAACCATGATTGTCATAGGGCCCGCAAGGCTAACCCCTGCTCTAGCGGGGAAAATGGCCTTAAAACGATCATTCATATATATATATTTGATGCAAGTGACATTTTCATCGTACTTTCTTTAATAGTGTTGTTATTGTGTATGTGAGAGTTCTTAATGCAATTACAGCAATACCCCGTTTTACGCCATTTCAACCTACATCAAATCTGACTTTACGCCACTCTTCTAGAGTAAATTTCAGTTCAGCGAAAGTCATTATGTGCGACTTTACGTCACTCCTACATCACAATAGGAGGACGTGAAAAAAATTAATTTTTCCTTAAAAATATATTTAAAATAAATAAAATAGAACATAAATTAACAATAAAAGAAGCTAAAAAACAATTTAAAATACAATAAAAAGCACATAAAAAAAAATGTACATACAGTATACTGTACGTATGCGTAGCTGCTGGTTCTCATTCAAAACAAAGGCGCCGCCATATGCATTTTGTCCTGTGCTGCGGTCGCGTGCTTGCTTTGCCTTTCGCTGGTATTTTTGTGATTATTCCTTTACTGTGTAAAACAACCAACGTAACGTGGCAATGGCGAAACATGACGACGATGCTGGCTCGGACAACCGTCCGTGGCAGACGTCACGTCACCGTGCAGAGTGTGCAATGTCCGCGACGAGGTCAGGCCCCAAGGCCCATGGCCCATGTGAAACGAACGACTGTGTCAAGCCTCGAGCCTCGTCCTCGTCGGGCACCTCGCCGGCATCCGGCGTCGACGAACCGATCGACGGGTGCATGTGCACATGTGCATGGATTTGCAAATGCCTGCCTGTACGTCGTCGTTTCTGCGTATATCGCATCGTCCAAAAAAAAGAAGCACGCAACTTTGGCCGCTCGAGGAAAGACGGGGCACGCCTACGACTAGGAGGCGAGCGTCAATCCCCAGGGCGGCCGGGTTCACGGAACCCTGAGCTCGTTCGTTCATCACAGACGACACGACACGACCACCGGTGAAACTGCTCGGACACTTTGGGTAAAGCACGCCGTGGTGAAGCGGGCTGCAGAGCCACTCGGCACACAAGCCCGCTCATGGTCGACACGTCCGTGCCGGTCACCCCGTTCGAGGAGAAGACCCGACTGATAGAAAACAACGGAGGGACTCCCGACGGGGAGCGGCAAAGATTCAGGGCGAAGACGCAGCCTCCTCCAGTTATTTACTCTAGTTTTACGGTGTTTGTCTTCATTTTAAGGCATTTTTAAGACATTATGCCCGGTTTACGTCAAAAACAGAGTTACGTCACGGCTTATGGAACCAATTAATGACGTAGGCCGGGGTATTGCTGTACTTGATTTGTTCTACAATTGCATTGGTGTGGTTTTACCATGGTTTATTAGAACACTAAAAATAACAAATCTTTCTGCCACGTTCCCTCTCGAGAACGAGAGGACGTGGTGCCGTGGTGGTCATGGACAGGGACGTAACAGCATGGACAGGGACGGATATAGCCCACCGGACAACCATTGGAGTATCTGTGGAGCATGATGGAAAGAGCATGGTCTTCCACCAATGTTCCGCTGTGATTTCTGGACTCTCGGCTTGGGAAGAGAGACATGGGATCAATCGGAGCAAAATTGAAATGAGCCGAGCACACGGGGCCATGCTCGGCTGGCAGGTGTATGGAGAAGCGCCCTTCTTTGGTGAAAGTAGTGAATTGTGAAAGAATTGGCACGGGTAATTTGAGGGTTATATGTAAAATTGAGGGGGAAATTTGTGAAGCCATGGTGGACACTGGGGCCAGTGACAGCAATATTAATCCGAGTGTGTTAGACCAAAGTGTTGGAGGCTGGTACGAAATTGATAGAGTAACAGGACACAGTCTTCAACTGGCCACGGTGACGCTGGCTCCAATATTTGGACGCGGGGTTGTAAGATGGAGTTTCAGGCAGTCTGGGTCAATGTGGTTTCATGGGTGGCCGAGGTGTGTGACCAGTGTCTTCTGGAATCACGTTTCCTGGTGGAACACGACTGTCAACTGGACCTTGGGCGAGGTCATATGTGGTTGGGCACAGAGGGATGCAAGTGGTCAGACTGGGGGATGATGTGCAGGGGCAGGGGACATGCCTGGGGGATGCCATGCACTGCGACCGTTCCTCCCAGCTCCAAGGCCTTGGGAATGGCATAGATGGCAGCAGGTGCTCACCACATTGGCCAGCTTGGGCTCGTGAAGCCGTGGTCCTCACAGGGGGCCGAAGGTTTGATGGAGGGTCGGACCCTTGTTGGCGGAAAACATGGGCCATGTTGGCGGTTGGGATGTTCTTTTTATTATTACTATTTTTTTGTATTCAAGATCGAGGCTCGTGTAAGAGCTAACATTTTTTTTTTTTTGTATACAAGATCGAGGCTCGTGAAAGAGCGAACATTAATCACACAGAAAGACAAACCGACACATAAAACATATAACATCGGGAGCGGTAGACAAGATGGGGAGAGAGGGGGAAGGACACAAACACAACATTTGAGAGCAGGGACCGAGAGACATGGAGACATCGAGAGATCTGAGAGAGGGCGAGGGCTTTGGGGGGGGGGGGGGCATGGGAAGGGGGCGGTGGGAGAGGTATAAAACATATGGACACTGCCAGGACTTCCAGGAAAGAAGTCGGAATTTCAAACAAGGTGGATCTGGGGTGAATTAGTGGGGGTAGAAAAGATCAAGGTTTTGGATGGGGGAAGATAAGAGATGGTGGTGAACAGCTGTTTTAAAGACCTGGAGGGAGGAATGGGATTTAAGAGTGAGGGAATTTGTTCCTGAAGCGGGAGAAGATAAGAATGAAAGAGTGAAGGCGAGCAGAGTCTTGATTTTGGTAGTTTCACCAGAAGCGACTGTTTTCACGTATCCGATAGCCTTGCACGGTAAAGGGGCGGGGCTGTCGTAGCCAAGGTCGTAGTGTAGAAGGGGTCACCGGAGGAGGCGGATCCACAAGCTTGCCAGTAGGCCAGACAAAAGGAAAAATTTAGGGAGAAATTGATTGGCCCCATGGGATAAATTTGGAATTCAGCATGGTGGATGGCGCTCTTGGACCTGATCAACCTGCGACGACCTGCACATAAGGTCAGGTGCCTTGATGTATGCTGTCCCAGGTGTTCAAGTCTTGCTCACAAATTGGGACATGAGTAAATTGGAGTGGGGGTGGGCGAGAGCACGACATGGTCAGTGGGTGGATCAGTTTGTGTGCCACAAAGTGTCTTGTGAGTGGCGGTTTGTTATATGTGTAAAAGCTTTTGTGTAGTCGTGAGGAAAATTGAATTGTGGTTGAAGTGTGAATTTGGGGCATTCACATGTACGCAGGCCATGGCAGTGTAGGAACAGGATTGACATATTTTGCAATGCAGTGTTGAGAATTGAATGGCAGTGGGGGAGGGAATGTCATTTTGGATTTTGTAGGTGGGAAAGGTGTGTGTGTGTCTGCAGGAATTGATCAAGCTCTGGAGAAGGAGTTACTTTGTCCCTGGCAGCCGGTGGTGTCTGAAATTGGAAACCCGTCGGAGGGGGTTCTGGTTGGGCAACCAGAGGGTATGGAGACACCTGGCAACCCGGAAAAGGCTATGAGAGACCGAGGCCGAGAGAGCCTGGTTGGTAAAGAAACCCTCCCCGGCGAGACATACAGGCTGAGGAGCTCTTTGGCTGTCAGGGGCCGAGAGTTGAAGGGGGAGTGAAGAAGTCGCAAGTCGGGCACTTACTTTTGGACTGCGGACACCACAGCCTTAAGCGCCGCCAACCATCTGGGTTGAATGGTACCTCCCCACTGCCTAATTGAGGATAACACATTTGTGTAACAATAATGTCATGGTCTTGCAGGGTTGAATGAATGATTTATTATTTGGGTTGATGTGTGTGAGTGTGGGGGAAGATCCACCGATCCATGTTGCTAACCTGTACCAGGACAGGGCCCGTGGAAATTTGGGTAAATTGGCATGGCTCCGCAGGTAACGTTGGGTATTGTGGCATCCACCGGAGAACATGGTCTTTAAGTGGGGGTTGTACAAACGTTATTGAGTTATTGGTTGAGGTAGTTTTTTTATATTTTTTATGTGTTTGACTGGGGGGAGGGGCTGTTACGTTTGTGGAGGTAGGTAATGAAATACTTTCGTGAATTCAGGATTGTGTAAATTAGCATGGACCGTGTGACATGAAGAAGGAGCCCACCCCGATGTAACCAAGTAGGGAATCTGTATAGAATAAGATTGTATACGTGTCCATACAAGGGGTGGAGCAATGCTAATTAGGTAGGGCTTAAGGATAATTCCCAGTGTGTAATTGCCCTTGTGATTTGTCCCTTATGTTTTATTTCATCAAAAAGGGCTGCCATTACAACAATTTTTTTTGTTGTTGTTTGTTTTTTTTTTGTATACAAGATCGAGGCTCGTGAAAGAGCGAACATTAATCACACAGAAAGACAAACAGACACACAAAACAAATAACATCGGGAGCGGTAGACAAGATGGGGAGAGAGGGGGAAGGACACAAACACAACATTTGAGAGCAGGGACCGAGAGACATGGAGACATCGAGAGAACTGTGGGAAGGAGAGGGCTTTGGGGGGGAGGCATGGGAAGGGGGGGGGGGTGGGAGAGGTATAAAACATATGGACACTGCCAAGACTTCCAGGAAAGAAGTTGGAATTTCAAACAAGGTGGATCTGGGGTGAATTAGTGGGGGTAGAAAAGATCAAGGTTTTGGATGGGGGAAGATAAGAGATGGTGGTGAACAGCTGTTTTGAAGACCTGGAGGGAGGAGTGTGATTGAAGTGAGTGTGGGAGTTTGTTCCAGAGGCGGGAGAAAAGAGGAATGAAAGAGTGAAGGTGAGCAGAGAGCCGAGATTTCGGCAGTTTAACCATCAGAGGGTGGCTGGCAGATCTTGTGCGACCTGTAGGAATATTTGGGGGACAGAGCACAGAGAGAGCTGGGGGAGCAAGGCCGGAGAGGAGTCGGTAGAAGACAGAAAGACCACCTACCTGCCTGCGGTGAGTGAGTGAAAGGCCCTCAGAGATAGCTTCATCGCGGGAGATTCCAATGATTCTGAAAGCTTTGGATTCAACAGCGTGAAGCCGAGCCAGGTGTGAGGCAGGAGCACCAGCCCATAGGGGAGAACAGTATTCCATTGAGCTGCGGATGAAAGCCTTGTATGTGGTGAGGAGCTCAGGTGTGCCTAGGAAGGACTTCGCACGACGGAGGATGCCCAGTCGGCGACTGGCTTTGGAGGCCAGCTTGGAAATGTGGTTTTCCCAAGAAAGATCATGGCAGATGGTGAGACCCAAAAGCTTGAGCGACAATTACAACAGCCATCGCGCCATCATGTTGACAGTATAACCGGACATTACAATCAGGCAAGTAAACCCCACCCCACAACATCATCCGAACATTCCCAAAGGCGGCTAGACTCCGCCTTGATGACTCGAGTGCAGAAACCACACCCCGAGCTTCGTGACTGGTTAAGGAGTCATGGAATGATGTAATTGTAATGGGACGTCAGGATTGGTCGGGGAATGACGTCAGCGAGGGACAAAGGAGGCTGCAACCCTCTCCCTCGCTCTGACTCGTCTCGAATGGGCACTGTTGTCTCGGGCGCGCTAGTGAGGAGACGTGTCGGAGCTTTGGAACTTTTGCAACGTTGGAGTGGGTGTTGTCAACTGTAGTGCTTTTCGACTGTGGCGATAAGGCTTCAGGCCTTTCCCGCGTGCGCGAAAAGATAATCCCGCCAAGTTTCGAAATATGCCTCGGACTTAAAGCAACGTTCGGCTATCTAGCCAAGGCTTGTCTTCATCGGCTGCGGACATGACAATATACAGTAGTGGTCAAAAATATTGGCACCGTTGCACTTTTTTCAAATAATGCACCATTTCTTCCAGAAAATTGCTGATATGCAAAAACTATTTTGGTATCCACATCTGTATTTTTGGTTTGCAGTGGAACAAAACGAAAAAGGCTGAAAACTTTACTAAATATTAGCTTATTCCACACAGAGATCCTAAAATGGCCCGGACAATATTATTGGCACTTTTTAGAAGTTGTTAGAAAGAATTAGATTTGAAGCAGGTGATTCTCCTTTCCCTTTGAATTGAACTCACCTGTGGTGAGTTGCAGGTTCCTGCAATATAAAAATCACTCATTTAACCAGTTTGAATAGAGAAAAGGAGTCATTCTGCTGGTTTGTGTCACTGTGTGTACCGCAATGAGCATGGAGAAAAGAAAGAAAACCAGAGAATTGTCTGAGGAGGTCAGACACAAGATTGTAGCCAAGCATGGACAATCTCACAGCTGCAAATCCATCTCCAGAGACCTTGATGTTCCTGTGTCCACCATATGCAATGTTATCAGGAAGTTTAAGGCCCATGGCACTGCAGCCAACCTCCCTGGACGTGGCCACAAGAGAGAACTTGATTGAAGATTGCAGTGAAGGATGGTTTGAATGGTGGAGAAAGCACCGCGATCGACTGCCAAACAGATTAAAGCTGACCTTCAAACACAAGGTACGCCAGTTTCAACTCGCAACATCCGTCGCCAACTCTATGAAAGGGAGTTTTTTTTTTTGTATACTGAATCGAGGCTCGTGAAAGAGCTAACATTTATTTCACAAACAAATCAACCAGACAAACAAAATATATAAAAAGAGGGAGCGGAAGACAAGATAGGGAGAGAAGGGGGAAGCACACAACCATAACATTTGAGAGCAGGGAGATGTGTGGGAGGGATAGGGCTTGGGGGGAGGAGGTGTGGGAGGTGGGGGGGGTGGGGGAGGGTGGGAGAAGTATAAAACACAAGGGCGCCAAGGACTTCCAGGACAGAAGTTGGTATTTCAAAAAAGTGAATTTGGGGTGAAATTAGCAGGGGTAGAAAAGATCAAGGTTTTGGATGGGGGAAGATAAGAGATGGTGGTGAACAGCTGTTTTAAAGACCTGGAGGGTGGAGTGGGATTGAAGAGAGTGAGGGAGTTTGTTCCAGAGGCGGGAGAAAAGAGGAATGAAGGAGTGAAGGTGAGCAGAGAGTCTTGATTTTGGCAGTTTAACCAAACTTTCTATTCTTATTTCCAAACTTAAAAGAGTTCTATCGAGGACCCCAATGCTGAGAGAAAGACATAAGAAAGCCCAACTGGACTTTGCCAAAACACACCTGAACAAGCCAAAACGCTTCTGGGAGAATGTCCTGTGGGCAGATGAGACCAAATTCGATATTTTTGGTAAAACACATAATCTCTTATGTTTACAGAAAACAAAATGAAGCCTTCAAAGAAAAGAACACCTTCCCTACATTCAAACATGGAGGAGGTTCAGTGATGTTTTGGAGTTTGCTGTGCTGCCTCTGGCACTGGGTACCTTGAATGTGTGCATTGCATCATGAAATCAGGAGATTACCAATGCATTTTGGAGCGCAATGTTCAACCCCGTGTCAGAAAGCTGGCTCTCCGTCGAAGGTCATGGGTCTTGCAGCTGGACAATGACCCCAACCACACTTCAAAAGCACCCAGGAATGGTTCAAGACAAAACGGTGGACTGTTCTGAAGAGGCCAGAAATTAGTCCAGATCTAAATCCCATTGAACACCTGTGGGGAGAACTGAAAACAGCAGTTGGGAGAAGGCACCATCCAAATCTGGGAGAACTGGACCAGTTTGCACAAGAATAGTGGGACAAACTGCCAGTAGAGAGGTGTAGGAAGCTCATTCATGGCTATAGGAAGCACTTGACTGCAGTTATTTTGTTCAATGTCTGTGCTACCAAATACTAAGTATAGGGTGTCAATAATTTTGTCAATGCCATTTTTTTCTGATTTAAAAGGATATATTCAGTTCTGAATCAAAAACAAATGTTCTGCAATATTAACAGTGAAATAAAAGAATTATGGAGACCAAATACTTGTGTCAATTTCAACTTATTTTTAGAGACAATTGTGAGTTATTTGAAAAAAGTGCAAGGGTGCCAATATATTTGGCCATGACTGCATATATAGAGTGAAACAGAAAGGACTAGATATTTTTATTTGACATCAGAATGACACAAGACTAGCTTAACATTGCGTATAAAATAATAGAACAACTTTTCATGGAAACACAATTTGCAGAAAGACTTTTCAATAAAAAAAAGAGATAATTATTAATGTGAAAAAGCTACAGCATATGAAGAATATCTAGTCCTTCCTAATTCACGCAGTACATTTATAGTTCTTTGAAGATCTCTTTATAAATCCAATTACTTACCTTCCTGCAGCCAAAATCCTTGCAAGTTGAATGGTGATAAAGATAAGATATTGGCCTGCTGGACAATCAAGTGGGGATAAATCACAAAAGACTGCGCTATCAGAAATCAATTACCCGCTTGAAGGGAAACTGAGATCAATGAACAATCAAAACAAACAAATTCTTATTTCCTCCATGGGAAATCACCAACATTTCCCCATGAAGTGCATCTGGATTAAAAAGATCTTTGAAATAATTTTGACTAGTCTAATTTTGCAGTGTAGAGGCAAAGAGATGTGTTCTTCACAACCCTTTACAACGCGTACTACCTTCGATAGGCTACAAGTATCACTGTAGAGAGATTACAAAACAAAATTCCCCTAATTATTTTCCCTATTTTATAAAGTGGTAATACTAAATCGAGGTTTATTCATCTTCATGTACTTTTGCTGAATGTATCACGTGTTAAATGTGTCACTGAAACTCACTGACCTCCACTTTGTCAGCAAAACCTTCAGAGTGCACCCTTTATATGCTGTGCATGATGCAAGGGCAGGGCCACAGGGGACCTCGCATAGATCAATTCAGGCAAACCGAATCGGAAAGTAAACGAGAGGAAGGCGCGCGACGTCACAATGGCAAATGCACAATTTTAAATTCGCTGGAATGCAATGTTATCAGGAAGTGTTAATAAAATAAATACAGGTATTAATAAAAAAGAGCTTCATAAAGGAACGTCTGCTCTCAAAGGTAATGTGGAAACATGACGAGATACAATCAAGTCCAAGATGCATAAACAAAACAAAACAAAACAGCTTGAGCGATAAGAGATCCGGATGGTAAAGCACGAGAACAAATTCATTTTAAATCAAAAGAACAAGCGAAACATTTTATGGATGGGATGAATCAGTGTGCGAACACCGTGCTTGATGCCGTGTAATTGTTAGATATGCCATGAGATGAGGCCGGAACGAATGTAACATGTTGTAGCTTTCCAAATTCCATATTCTAACGAGTTGAACCCACGGAAATTCCACGAAAATAATCTATATCCAATCCAATGTAATCTTTATAGATTTTCTAATTTTTGCCACGTTAGTTTATTTTGCCGGGATTTCCTTTGATGTGCTTCAGGCGTCATTAATATACGCTGTTTTTCCCAAACCTATGTGAAATATACAAACATACAAATTAGGGTAACGACATATAAATAGATGCTCGAAGTGTATTTTGTCACAGCTCTCAATCTGTATATAGTTCAACGTCTTCCCTTTTAAACTATCCAAAACAGCAACCAGCAGCAAGGTTGACGAGTCAAAAAATAAATAAATAAACACAGCGACTTTGTGTTGCTAAAAAGTCAGCATTACCAGTTTGACTTGGTTTTATTTGTAACATTTGTTCCTTATGAAGATTTCCAAATTCGTTTCAACATCCTAAAAAGTAAGGGTCATTAAAGAGAGCTTTGTCGTTAAATAGAACAAGATTTCAGAGCTTTGCAGCAGTCATTAAGCAATAGCCGTAAATATCCATTAAAGGCAACACAGCCGCTCCGAAGGTGTGGATAGATTAGTGGGATAAGGCAAAGTCGTCGCTGCCAACCTCCCGCACCGTTACATATTCAATTATAACTACCACATTCGTGTAACATAAATGAAGTTGAACCCAAAGAACAAGAGTTCACGTTCCACGGTACAAGTTTATCGTCGATCAAAAAGACATTATACCATCTAACACCACAGCTCCAAGTAAAAGCTGCACGCTTAATGTGCCCGCATGGACGAGACTCTGTGTAATTGAGCATTTATTTTGCCACAAAAATATATTGCAAAAAAACCCCCACTGATTAACAAGATTGGGTGTTTCACAATGCAGAGCATCATAGAGGTGCATAGATTACAGTAGATCTGAATTCCTTCGATGAGAGTAGATCTGCATGCAGAAAGTGCACGCATGCTCACTGCAACAGACTCTCCCGTCCATTCTGGAATGGTTGAAACCGATGACAAACCTAAAAGCTCCTGTGCACCAAATAGATAACCGCTGAAATGTAATGACAATGTCAAAGTGCAGACTATGCGAACTGCGTAGACATCAGGAGTTGAAAATGCGCTTATTAGATACAAAGAAGGAAAAGAATCGCGCGCGTACAGTGACATTCTACCATGCCGAGCAGGGAAAGACTTGACGAGGAAGCCTGGGTTTTTTCTTTTGCTGCACTTTATTATAGCGAAAGCAAACAAACGAACAGGGGAAAAAAAAAAAAATCAAGAGCCAAATCTGTACCAGATCTTGCGGGTTTTCTCAGCCGTGCCAATCACAACAGATGGTAAAGGAAATGCAGAGCCATAAATTTTGAGAGTTTTAATTTATTTATTTACTTTTGGCCAACTGGAATGCAGCACTGCCAGCCCCTGTGAACCATGCTGAACGTCGCACAAAACACAACTTGGACCGACGTATCTGGGACCGCAATATTGTTTCATGGAAAATTACCGAGCATGATGAACAGTCGGATCCTTCTAAACAACCCCCCCCCCCCCAACCCCCCTCACCAAAAAGTGAAAGTTTTCAACTACAACTGCAAAGTAATCCAACAACATCCATTATATTTAAGCATTCAAACGTTTCATCACACCTTTTAACTATTCATCATGTAATATGCAGCACTGAACGGGAAGAGTACGAGATTCGGCAAACTTGGGCACAGATCTGACAGAACGTGGAAAACTTCCTGTTCCTGAACACAGCTTGAATGAGCTGTGTTCGCTCAACAGGGGTAATCGTCTTTGGTGCGCTTTCTGCAAAATAAGAAAGCAGGGGATCAATGATCTTCGCTCACCAAGCATTTTCCCAACACCCAAAAGTACAAACCTCAAATAAATAAATAAACTCCGTGAGATCCGTTGCCTTTACGGAATTTTCCGGTATTGATCGCACCTTGGCGCCGCTTTGATGATGTCATCAACTCGAAGGATCATCTCAGCAGCCTCAGAGGCACTCAGCAGGACTTGTCGTTTCACCTGGAAGGACTCGGTCACACCAAGCGATGCCATGTCTGCTATGGAACCTTCAGACATGTCTATGGGGCAGAAACAAATAGGCGGAAGTGCTCATCATGGGGATGGCGTATGCTTGGTTTGGGTTTTTTTGATGAAGGTATGATACATTGGTCACGTGGGTAGAACTTACTCAGCCCATACGTCTTTCGACCTTGACTGTGTGCAGCACGGAGTTGGGCGATGAGCTCCGCACTGTCAAAGCCGGCATTGTCGGCGATGATGATGGGTAGCTATACGTGCACACACGACAGAGAATAAAACGTAAGAGGAGTGTGCGAGTGAGTTTTAAAACAAAGCGATCACGTGAGGTGGTTGTATTGAGCAAACTAATTTTTTTTTTTAATGTGCTTTTGTTGTACCATCCTGAGTGCTATGGCAAAGCTCTCCATGGCGATCGCCTCTTTTCCTGGAGTTTTAGCAGCCATAGTAGACACAGCCTCAGCCATCAGCATCTCAGAACAGCCTGAGGACAACACAATCAACCATGAGGAACGAGTCACAATGACTCGTATCGATGAGAATCACATCATACAGCAACATTTATCAGCTACAATGTTTAAAGCATCATTTATCTGACAATTTTGGGGGAAGGGAAAAGGAGAGGAAATCACCATTATAAAATTCTTAACACAGAAATTACTCTCCAATCACAATAAAAACCACATAGATATTAACACAAAACAAATCAGTGCCAGAACATAAAACATGATAAACTGTAAAGCAAGATTAATAATTTCTGGGGATAAACCAGAAGAAAGACCCAAAATAAACTGCAGAGTACAAGGTATTTCCAAATTCAAACTAAGTATTGCAACAGAATAAATACATTTTACAATCACCATTAAAGGTCATCATGCGGAACGCCAGCGGCGGCGCTTTACACAGCGAGCGACTTACGAGCATTCGCAGCGAGTTAATTTTTTGACACGATTCAGCGGCTCGATTTGCGTTATTTACATAATATTGTCGCGTAACCGTGATTAACACCACAGTTACGGATGACCGATTTGCGAGACTTTAACTCCCGAGGCGAACACTCAATGGCGGACTCAAGTTCAACACCAACGCGCGGAATGGCGGGGCGCAGCGAAGGCTCCGCAACCTTATCTATTAAAATCAAACACCCAGGAAAACTGCGTTCAGATATTATGTACAAAAAGTAATATAAGGGTTTATTAGGAAAAGTAAAGCCAGTGAAAAAGCCCGCCGGTAAATCTAATAATTCTAATAAACCTAAATCGGGACGTCCCCACACGACTGACAGCAAACACAAACGAGGGAGATTAATCACGAAAATAACACGTCCCGTCGTTCAAAATATACGCGGAGATCGGGCTTATCTGTCTTTGTCGTCTTGTATTGTTGGTGTCCAGCACCGCTCCTTCCGGCCCGATCGCACACCACGAGGCCCCTCGCTCCAAGCACCACGCGTCCGACGCAGGCCAGCGGCTCCACTTGACCAGGGACAGGAAGGACTCCTTTCAACTCCACTCGACTCGACGCGGGAGTGCTGGCAGCCAAGTGCCAACGAACTGCTCAGTGCCAACTGGGTGTGCTCTCGTGTGTCTCCTGCGACTCCCTACAACCCGAACTGCACTCGAACTGCGACTGGAATGGCGTGTCCTCTCCAACTCTCCACCACCGCTCAACTCTCTGGTGCCTGCCTGCGTCTGCCAGTGCCTGCCACGAACTCAACTCAACTCCTGAAATGGCGTCCGACCGTCGCCTATATTGGTGGCCGATGACGTCACATTGCGCACTCCTCAGCCAATCAAAGCCTCCCGCGACTCCTGACATCTCCCCCGTTACGCGACCCTGCGGTCCTGGCATAACACGTGCCGGCCAGGTTTGTAGGCCTTTTGAGGTGTACACGGTGGCGGCCAATTGTGGTGGTGTTTTTGACCTGGTTTCCTGTCAATTTAATACGAAGTCCTTGTCAGGGAAAGGGGATTATTTAATGTTGCGCTAAGGACCTAACTAATGTTTATGTGGTTTGCAGTGCCATAAAGGACAAAGGTTTGATTACTAGGTGATACTCACAGGGGCGTTACCTTTAATCCCTCACTATTTAACACTCGAATCTCCAGGTAGATCCACACTCATACATCTTACCCCGACAACCGCCTGAACATCAATAACTTATTACATGTAGAGTCCCTGTCACGACAGCCGAATACCTACCTATTCAGATCTACCTAGCTCTAGATGTTGCATTACCAAATTCATAACACAGCCCCCCCCCCTGGAACCGTAGCTCCTGCAAGGTTCACCGCAGGGCTACCATTCCAGCCTTAACACTTACTGTCACACACTTAATTAACCTATGAAATAAATCAGGAAGGGCTGTGGGAAGTGAGTCGGACTACCTACCTACACTTCCTCAACATGCTGAACCCCTTAACCATCATGCAAGTATGTACATCTTCTTCGTTGTTCCTGTGGAGGGAGGAAACAACAACACACAACACTAACTTAACCACAAAACTTAACCATCTTTCCAAAACTCAAAACTCTAACCTTTGTACATACCCCGGTCTACAGACCGCGTCCCCCGGTGGATGCCACAAGACACAACCTTACCTGCGGGGCCATCCCCAATGCATCCCACTAAATTTCCACGGGCCCTGTCCAGATGTTACAGGTGAGTGACACGGCTCGGTGGATTTCGCCCACATTCATGCAACACCGACCCCATAACCACTCATTCTCATTCCATAGGTCATCAAGGCATTTCAAAAATCAACAAAGCACTTATTTCAATACACCCCCTGCAGGACCATGGCATTGATGTCATTCACGTGTGTGTGCATTCCTCAACTAGGCAGCGGGGAGGTACCGCACAAAAGATGGTGGGGGCGCATCAGGCTGTGGTGCCCGCAGTCCCAAAAACAAGTCAACCGACTTACAAATTTATTGCCCCCCCCCCCCCTTTACCTCTTGGCCCCGTGACAGCCCAACAGCCCCTTTCCGCCGTTACCTCGCCGGTGAGGGTCTCCACACACACCAGGCTCCTTTGCCTCCTGCTTTCACGCAGCAACACGGGTCACCGGGGGACTTCCTCACCCCGCGGCGCCCAACCAGACCCTCCACCGACGAGCTCCAATTTCCAGTTACCACCGGCTGCCAGGGGTAATTGCCGCAGAGGGGGGCCCGCAGGCATCGCTCCTCAGAGCTTGCTCTGTACCTGCGGACACACACACCTTCCCCACCCACAAGACCCCAAAACACACTTCCTCCCCCGCTGCCATTCAATTCTCCACACAACTCAGCACAATTCAGTACAATTCCATAGATGGTGTAAAAGGTGTTACAAGGCTTGCCATGGCCTGCCACATGTGAAATCCCCCTTCACAGTTCGAATCATTGAATCCTTACACATTTCCATTAGCACATTTCCAAAAAGCACAATTATCGCCCCTCATTATCTCCAATAATCATCACTCACTCTCCAGGTTCCACTCTCACGACCACATCAAAACACCTAACCACAACACAAAAACATACGCCACCCACAAGACACTGTGGCTCCCATTCCATCCCCTCACCGGCCATGTCATCACTCGCTCTCACCTCCCAACTCCAAATTACATGTCCCCAATTTCCCAAAGCAAATCCTGAAGCCTGGGACAGTACTCCTCAAAACACTCACCTCAAGTGCAGGTAGTTGCAGGTTGGTCAGGTCCAAGAGTGTCATCCACCCTTCACAATCCCAAAATTTCACATTGGGCCTACCAAATACTTCCAAATTTCTCTTTTGTCCCCACTACACTGGCAGGTATGTGGATCCGCATCCAACGGTGATCATCACTACACAACTACCTGTGGCCACGACAGCTCTGCACCTCTACCGTGCAAGGGTCACCGGGACAAGGTGAGCAGTCAAAACGCCAACATGGCCCATGAGTGTCCATAAGGGTGCGACCCACCATCCATCCTTCGGCCCCCCCTGCGAGGAACACAGCTGCAGCAGCCCCAGCTGGCCAATGTGGTGAGCACTTGCTGCCAAAACACACACTACCGCACACACAACCTCGGCCCTGGGGGGCACGGTCGCAGTGCGTGGCATCCCTACAGCCACGTCCCCTGCACCTCCCCATCATCCCCCAGTCCGACTACAGAACTGCAGCCCCCCAGTGCTCACCCACACTTGACCACACCAAGGTCCAGTCAACAGCCATGCTCCACCAGGAGACCCACCCAGAAGACATGGTCCACACACCTCGGACACGCACAGCACCACGTTGACCCTCAGGCTACACAACTACATCCCCATCATCCCGCGTCCCAAATCTCAGCACAGTTGCCCCCGCAACCAGTTGAAAGCTGTGTCTTGCTACCCTATTAATTTCATCACAGCCTCCAACACTTTGGTCTACACACCTGGATCAATAATGGCGTCACTGTACAGTGTCCACCATGGCATTTCACAATCCACCCTTAAATTTGCATCTAACCCACAGATTACCCATGCCAACCATTTGTCACATTTCACTCACCTCACCAAAGAAGGATGCTTTGCCATACACATGCCAGCCGAGCATGGCCCATATGCTCGGCTCGTTCTAGTTTCCCGCACACTCTACCTCTATTGGCCCAGGCGGAGGTGGTGGTCCTCTGTCTGGCATCTGTGGACCTACTGGGGGCCCCCTCCTTTCTGGACTGCGAAGCCTGTCAGGAGGTGGGGGCCCATATGGTTGCCGACAATTCCTCTGACTGTGCCCTCTTCTCCCACATCTAAAACAAGTCCCCAAGAACGGACCCCTCTGGTAGCCAGGTGGAGCCCCCCTTTCTCCCGGCCCAGCCCGATAAAAATCAGGCCGTCCTGATGGCCAACCTGGACCACCCTGTCGTGACTCGCTCCCTGCAATTTGTCCCCCCATCAAATTTGTCAGCTGGCGGCTGATTCCCCTTAACATTCGCCCGATGTCATCCTCTGGCTTTTCCCGATCCCGCACCTCGGTCTGCCGTACCGTCACAGGTGCCCTCTCCGATGCGCGGTTCGACCTTCTCAAAAAGGTCAGTCTCGCCGCGCATTCCGCTGCCCGGTGCACCGTGGGTGGGTCCTGTAACTCCACCAACGTCCGGACCTCAGGATCAGGGAGAGCCGCCATAAATTTTTCTATCGCCAGCTTGTCCCACGCCTGTGCTGGTAGGTCCCTGTATGCTATCCTCACAGACTGGTATATATCCTGGGCCAGCTCCTGCAACGTCTCATTAGGCTTTTGCCTGCGATGCAGCAGCTGTGCCCTGACCAGGTCGCACCTTGCGCCTGTCCCGTACCTGTTATTCAAGGCCTCACAAATAGCCTTGCTGGTCAATATTCCCTCTGGGACTACGTTCAACACGTCGGCGGCTGACCCACGCAGTGTCGCCACCAGATTCCCCATTCGCTCCCGCTCTCCCCAACCATTGAGCTGAGACACGCACTCAAATTGTGTCAGGAAAGCCTCGAGGCTCCCTGATCCGTCAAAATGTACGAGGGGGATTGTTTTTCCAGAGACTCTATTCCCCGATTCCTCTCTGTCCAAATCCAGTCCGGGGCCAAAACACCCCCCCAACTGGGTATTCCGTTTCGGAGCCTCTGGTGTCCAAATGTGGCTCGTGGTGAGGGTCTCCTGGGTCACCTTAATCTGGTCCTGAAGATGTTTAACCGACCTACTCACCTCTTCCTTCAGGCTCTCTTGAACCCGACCAACCTCCTGCTTGATGGTATTGTCCCAGATCTCCAGTCGCTCCTGCATAAAATCACTCACCCTTTCATTATCCATTAGTGGCCCCCACAGGCCTTTCTCAATTAACCCTTGCTCCTGCTCTTTTATGCGGGTTTCCAACCCCCTCACCTCCTCGGCCAATTTGCCCCCTTGTCGGTTGAGCAGTCCCCATTCCTCACTCTGCTGTAGCATTCTGGCATCCACCCGGCCCCGATAGCCTTCCAGGTCTCCATTTGCTTTATCAATTCGAGCATTTGTGGCACCAATCTGACCCTCCAACTTTTCCCCCATTTGGACAGCCTGCGTCACGCCCTCTTCTATTTTCGACATTAATTCCTCCCGTTTCAATTCAATTTCCACCCCTATGGCTTTTTCCATCTCCCCCATTTGAGTTTCTACTTTACCCTCAAATTTCCCCAGTCTGTCCGTAATTTGGTTTTGCACTCTCCCTTCTATGCCATCAATTCGTTCCCCCAGCTGCTGTGCCATTTCCCCAATTTTTCCTTCCATACTGTTTTCTAACCCCTCTAACCCATTTTTCACTCCCTCTATCTGATTCTCCTGGGCAGCCATTCTATTTTCTACCCCCATTAACCCATTTTTCACCTCTTTTATCCCGTTGTCTAACCCCTCAAAATTATTGTCTAACTTCCCGATTTTCTTGTCTAACTCCTCAAAATTATTGTCTAACTTCTCACCAGTACCCCTCGCTTCGTCCCTCATTATCCCCATTTGGCCCTCTAATCGCTCACCCTGAGCATTTATTAAATTTACTATGGTCTGGAGATCTATCGGGGCCGTCCCACCGGCGGGGAAAGTTCCAACGCTATCCTCCTTATCCCCCATTTCCGGCTCACTCCCGACGCTGACGGAGGCCTCGCTGCGCACCTCCATTTCGTCGACCTCCGACATCCGCCTTTCGGAAGGTTGTTTCCCGCGCGCGTATTTATTTTAATACCAAAAACACAATTTAAATTTGACGAAGACGCGATATCGCGCTCCGTATGCCCAATTGATTATTAAATTTCTCGGCCTCGCCTATACAAATTTTGCGTTCGAACGTCGGACGCAATGTACGCCCGACCGTGTCGATGTCTCGCCGCGGACAAAAAAATTTGTCCGACGGGTTCAAATCCCACTCCTGACACCACTTGTCGCGTAACCGTGATTAACACCACAGTTACGGATGACCGATTTGCGAGACTTTAACTCCCGAGGCGAACACTCAATGGCGGACTCAAGTTCAACACCAACGCGCGGAATGGCGGGGCGCAGCGAAGGCTCCGCAACCTTATCTATTAAAATCAAACACCCAGGAAAACTGCGTTCAGATATTATGTACAAAAAGTAATATAAGGGTTTATTAGGAAAAGTAAAGCCAGTGAAAAAGCCCGCCGGTAAATCTAATAATTCTAATAAACCTAAATCGGGACGTCCCCACACGACTGACAGCAAACACAAACGAGGGAGATTAATCACGAAAATAACACGTCCCGTCGTTCAAAATATACGCGGAGATCGGGCTTATCTGTCTTTGTCGTCTTGTATTGTTGGTGTCCAGCACCGCTCCTTCCGGCCCGATCGCACACCACGAGGCCCCTCGCTCCAAGCACCACGCGTCCGACGCAGGCCAGCGGCTCCACTTGACCAGGGACAGGAAGGACTCCTTTCAACTCCACTCGACTCGACGCGGGAGTGCTGGCAGCCAAGTGCCAACGAACTGCTCAGTGCCAACTGGGTGTGCTCTCGTGTGTCTCCTGCGACTCCCTACAACCCGAACTGCACTCGAACTGCGACTGGAATGGCGTGTCCTCTCCAACTCTCCACCACCGCTCAACTCTCTGGTGCCTGCCTGCGTCTGCCAGTGCCTGCCACGAACTCAACTCAACTCCTGAAATGGCGTCCGACCGTCGCCTATATTGGTGGCCGATGACGTCACATTGCGCACTCCTCAGCCAATCAAAGCCTCCCGCGACTCCTGACATCTCCCCCGTTACGCGACCCTGCGGTCCTGGCATAACACGTGCCGGCCAGGTTTGTAGGCCTTTTGAGGTGTACACGGTGGCGGCCAATTGTGGTGGTGTTTTTGACCTGGTTTCCTGTCAATTTAATACGAAGTCCTTGTCAGGGAAAGGGGATTATTTAATGTTGCGCTAAGGACCTAACTAATGTTTATGTGGTTTGCAGTGCCATAAAGGACAAAGGTTTGATTACTAGGTGATACTCACAGGGGCGTTACCTTTAATCCCTCACTATTTAACACTCGAATCTCCAGGTAGATCCACACTCATACATCTTACCCCGACAACCGCCTGAACATCAATAACTTATTACATGTAGAGTCCCTGTCACGACAGCCGAATACCTACCTATTCAGATCTACCTAGCTCTAGATGTTGCATTACCAAATTCATAACAATATATACACAAAACGGTGACAATGTCGAATTCTTCACCGTTGTTTTTCTTCTCTGTCTCAACCACCGAACAATAGTTAAGGATCCCTGTCTTTGTGTCCATGGTGTCCCACTTTTTGAACAAGGCCAAAAATTTTAATTGGGCTTGGCCAGGATTGAGAGGAGTGTGCGAGTGAGTTTTAAAATGAAGCGATCACGTGAGGTGGATGTATTGAGCCAACTAATATTTTTTTAAATGTGCTTGGTGGCACCTCTCACACCGGAAGCGAGAATCATACCGCAAGACCACAAAGCCATATTTTTAAACATTTTGTTTGAACATAGATGGTTCCCGGTGTGTACCCCGGTTTAGAATAGGTACACCGTATCCCTGCGTGTCGTAAGAAGCGACTACAAGGGTTGGCGTCAGGAAGGGCATCCGGCCATAAAAAACATTGCCTCAAAAAGGGAACCATGATGATTACAATAACATGTGGGCAGGGTACAGCCCGAAGTACCCCGTGGGGGACCCCACTCCCACTCGTCAAAACTCAAGGTGGGGAACCCGATCGAAGCAAGGGTGGAAATCACTCCATTGTGACGACGAAACGTCCGATTCCCCACGTGGAGATCGGTTTCTGACGTTTGGGAAATAGAATGTTGGGACAATGACAGTGAGTTCAGGAGAAGTGTGGAAGTATTGGTCAGAAGAAGAGTGGACATATGTTGTCTGCAGGAGACGAGATGGAAGGGAAGTGGTGTCAGAATGGTGAAGGGTAGGCAGGGACAGAAATACAAGTTTGTGTGGCAAGGGTGCTCGGAAGGCGTGCATGGTGTTGGTGTCCTGTTTTCTGAGGAGTTTGTAGACAGTGTGGTGAGTGTGACAAGAGTGAGTGAAAGGTTAATGATGGTGAAAATGATGATTGGAAAGCTCTTGGTGAACGTCATCTCGGGATATGCTCCGCAGGTCGGTCGGAGCGATGAAGAGAAGGACAAGTTCTGGTGTGCGATAGAGAAGCTGATGGAAAACGTGAAAGATGAGGAAGTTGTTGTGGTAGGAGGATACCTAAATGGACATGTGGGAAGGAGTAGACACGGTTTTGAGGGAATCCATGGGGGTTACGGATATGGCGCGAGGAATGGAGAAGGTGAAAGGATTTTGGAGTTTGCTGATGGAGCTGATTTGTTGATTTGTAATACTCAGTTCCAGAAAGTGGATAATGAGCTTGTTACATACACGTCAGGTCGATCGACGACAACCGTTAACTACCTGATAGTGCATAGTGGCGTGATGGGGGCACTTCCGGGACACAAAGGTGATCCCGGGGGAGGCGGCTGTTTCACAGCACCACTTAGTTGTCTGCGACATAAGGGTGAAAGGTGCGAGGAGGGCTTGGTGGGTTAAGTACCAACCGAGAGTGAAGGTGTGGAGGTTGAAAGAGGTGACAGTGAGGAAGGCATTAAAAGAGAGGCTGAGTATGGCAGAGGATGATGTGGTTGAGCTTGAAAGTGGTTGGATGTCAATGAAAGCTCGTCTGTTGGGAGCTGTCGGTGAGGTATGTGGCTGGACACAAAAAGATGGACACAAAAGGCACTCGGAAACATGGTGGTGGGATGATGAAATTGGAAAGAGGATTGACGAGAAGAGGAAGAGGTTCAAGGAGTGGCAGACGGTGAAGGGTATGGGGGCAGAAGAGGCAGAGCATGAAAGTTAAACAGCAGCCAGAAGGTTGCAAATAAGGAGGTAGCAAAGCTGCAGGAGGCACATAGGAAAATGTTCGGAGAACGCTTGGATTCGGGAGAGGGTCAGAGCGGTATTGAGGATTGCAAAGCAGATAGCGAAAGAGAGGTGTGATGTGATGGGGATGAGTTGCTTGAAGGATGAAGTGGGACAAATCGTTGTGGACCCAGATGGAATTAAAGGAAGATGGAAGAGATATATGGAAATGCTGTTGAATACAGAGAATGAATGGGATGGCAACATAGAGAGCAACCCACTTTTAGGACCGGCAGAGAAGATAACTGAGAAGGCAGTTGAGGAAGCGATAAAAGCAATGAAGAGTAGAAAAGCGGGAGAACTGACGGGAGTTGTGGGAGTTATCTTGAAGGCAGCAGGAAGTTGGGGTTTGAAGAGAATGACAGAGATCTGTAATCTCGTGGTGAATGAAGGCCGCATTCCAGTGGATTGGTAACCGAGTACCCTCGTCCCTCCACACAAGTGGAAATGTAACCCTCTGGACTGTGGCTCGTATCGAGCGATAAAATTATTGGAGCATGGAATGAAGGTATTGGAAAGGGTGTTGGAGAGGATAAGGAAGAAAGTGAAGATCGACGAAATGCAGTTTGGATTTATGCCGGGAAGAGGAATGACAGACACGCTTTTTATTGAAAGGCAGTTGCAGAAGTACATGGAGAAGAGGAAGAAGTTGTTGCTTGGGCTTGTTGATCTGGACAAAGCATTCAATAGGGTTCCACGCAAAGTTGTGACATGGGCATTGAGGAAGTTAGGAGTGGAGGAATGGTTGATCAGAGCAGTGATGGCAATGTACGAGAGAGCGCGCACAGCTGTAAGGACGAAGGACGGGAACAGTGGTGAGTTTGAGGTGAAGGTGGGAATGCATCAGGGGTCGGTACTAAGTCCATCACTATTTGTAGCTGTAATGGAGGTTTTCTTTTTCACATCAAAATGAGATGATGGTGGAATAGAGCTTGGATATCGGCAATAGCTCAAAACGTATGGCATCATTTAAATACTCGTTGCTGTATCAAGTATAATAAAATATAGAAACAAATGTCTTTTGCGCTGCTTTCGGAGCCTTTGCATCTCATTAATCCATCATTGTGAAAGCTAAATTTTCCCAATGCAAGCCCAAAATGATAAATCGCGGTAGAGGGACTTGATATAATCGAAGAGTTGATGATGCAAGGTGAGTGGGAACCAAAACACCTTTGCTTCTAAAATACTTCAGCACAGCCCAATTTCTTCAAGCATAAATTGCCGCATATCCACGCATGTGGATTAGCCAACGATGTGAACCAGCCCAGAAAACGACCGAACATTAAACGAAAACCGTGAAATGGAAAAATAGTGGATTACCTCCTCCATAGACGGTGCGCGGTTCACGAACAGTTTGGGAGAGCACGCAGAGAGCATCGTGTAAAGAACGTGCCGCTTCATCCACGATTTGCTGGGTAGCCCCTCGTAGAACGATGGTGCACGCCTCTCCTGCAAACCAACACCACATGACGATTACAAGAGCCACACAGTTCATGCAATGGGGTTTGTATTTACCAAGACAAATTGCTGGCGCGTTCCCGATTTGGTGAATGAGCAGCATAGTTTATTGGCTTCATGAACCAACTTTTGAAAACCTGCAAATGAACTTTCCCCCTCCCTTTACCCCAACTCCCGAAAGGCCTGCAAACACAAGCACCAGGTCACTGGTAGAACCGTGGTACACACGAGATGCACAAAAAGCGAGCTGTGGAACACAAGAGAAGCCGAGTGATTTAACCATAAAAGCTGAATGATTGATATAACCGAAGCTGAATGATTTAACCGATTTAATGATCGGGGATGGTGGGGTTATGACACTGACTGCATGCATTTTCCATCGCATGCAAACCCCTGCTGCAAATATTTGCGTTTTGGTCAGCTCGCGAACTTGTCTGGGACAACAGCGAGTGATCGAGTTAAGCCAACCAGATGCCTCTTGTTTGGAGTAAGGAGTGAGGCACATTAGCCCACTCATGGGCGGATGGTGCCACCATAATTTATGGTTTAGATTTTCGTCCATCTCGTGCTGTCTTATACAATTTTAGACAATGTTCACAGGCAAAATAGCTTCTGAGGAGAACAAGCGTCATGCCAGGAATGGGGCAAAGGAAAAGGAAGAGTTCTGTCCCATGATTTTTATTACCCATGATCCACAATTCTGACCAATGGTCTTTATAACCCCCATTAACCTTTCCCTAACCCAACTTTATTACTTGCTGGTTTCAGTGTTTCCTCCCCCTCCTCACTCTGTTATTTTCCTGTTCATTCATTCCCTTGACATTTGTTCCGCTAACAGTTCTACCATGCCCTTCCATGAGCCTTGCTCCTGTAAAGAAAACAAAAAAGAAAAAGAGAAAGCATGCAGGTGAAAAAGAAGAGAAAGTGGATGGTGAAATTAAATGGAGAAAAAATTAAAAGAAAAGAAAAATGGAGGTGTAGGTGAGGGGGATATATTGGTGGAGAACAAAGCAGCTTTGGAAGGAACAAAGAAAAAGAACCACTCCTTTCGCGTCTCCAGACGCGTAGAGCTGCCGAGGTAATTTTCCCTTGGCTCGGGGGCACAATCCTGGACGGGTCTTACTCCAATACAAGATACTCAAATGGCTCATACTCATTTTTTTTTTGGAAACAAAGTCAAGGGAAGTGGAAGAGCAAGAACACATAATCATCAGGAGGCAACATAACAAAATGAACAGCAGAGAGAGGGGGTAAACACCAAAAGCAGGCCTGAAAGACAAAATAGAGGGAGATTTGGACAATGGGTGTTGGGATGAATGAGGGGTAGGGAAGGATTTATTGTCTGAACAGGATGGATACAGAAGCAAAATGACAGGTCAGATTAACCCACCTGGTGTTATTTTATCGGCATGACAGGGCTCAAATATCTCAGGACTCGAATATCTTAAGCCAGCCACTGTATGCGATAAGCCAACACCAGGCTTTGGAGAGGAATGAGTATTATATAAAAATGTAACAGTAAAACCACAGGTGAGTATGAACTTGAGCTGGTCATCCGTCCTACCAAGAGGAACACCGGAGAAGCGCAAGAGTGTGTCTTCCCCAATGATAATTTCCTCGATCAGGTCACAGCGTCCCAAACGCACCAGTTCAGGGTGATCAAATGTAGATGCTATCTCGCCACCTGTAACCACAGACACACCAAGAGATATCCCCAAGATTTGAGACGGCATCAAAGGCTCTCTATGGCAGATTAAGGAACAGGAGACACAAAAAGAACGGGATGAAGGAAATACGATAAAAAGCTGACAATGTGAGCAGAATTGAGGGTGAGTGCGAGATAAAAGCAAATAAAATGGAGATGCTCTCCACGGCAAGATGCCAGGTCAATCCGAATGTTTGGTTTGAATTGAAAAGGCTCTCAGCAACATCGTTTTGTATCGATTTGCGAGTGGCCCGCTAACGATTCGGCCCGAATGAGCTAACAAGGAAAGCTGTTATACACGATAGTGTCCTCGCATCAGTAACGGACTGGCACGGACGTCCGACACAATTTGGGTCAAATCCCAATCGCCGGGAGCAGTAAAATTGCCATCGAAGGGTGGGGAAAATAAAGACTGCTTGCAGAATTGAGAATGTACACCAATAAAAGCAGCTCAGGGCTTCAGGAATAGTAAATTTTTTATGATAATATTTTGAAGGAAAACACATCAATGTCAATTGAAAACCAATTGCAAACGTACTTGCATTGTGCTGATGTAAACAACCAGAGAGGTACAATCTTGTGGGAACAACCAACCCCAGAGAAATAAATGCACAAAAATAAACAAAAGCAAGATGGAGAATCTCTGGCAATATGTGAGGTTAAGCATCCAAGTCGAGAGTTTATGTCCGACCAAGCCCCAGTCCGAATCAACATCCATCATTGTCCAGCAGGCATGACAATATTGCAAAAGCAGAACAAGGACGATCGCTATCCCAACATCGTTGTGACCGGCTTCTTACCACCCTTTTTAGCCGTTACAAGTATCGGTTGGATTAAACCGAGAAAGCAGCAAAGTAATGTAAAGCTTCAAAGCAAAAATAAAAATCACACTCGGAGAAGGTTTGCGAAGGACTGGTTGAAGATAACCCAACACAAGCAATGGCCTGTGGCCGAGGACAGCAAAAATCTGATTTAGTGCCAGACAAGAAAAATTAAACAATCAGGACAGGCCATTTGTCAGTGATGCCAGGGACGTTGATCGATCGCCCTCCATCTGCCTGTCCTCTCCCTGCCAGATATCCTTGCTCGGGAGCCGTTTAAGGAGAATGAGGGGTGAAAGGAATCTCTCAAATCATTAGTCGCTCTCAGCTCTGACACTTTTCTTGTGCAGTGCTGGGCTGGACGTGTTATGAGGGTAAGAATTTAAACTACATCGCTGACATTGAAACAAGTGGACAAAGTGAATGACAAGATGTAAAATGCACCTTGCCCACATTTTTCTTTCCAGAAATATCATTGGTGGGGTTGGCACATTTGGTGTTCCCATCTGAACAGGTAAGTAGGATTGAGAATGATATTGGGATAAGAGGTACAAAAAAATCCTTACAATGCGTTGATTTATCTCTATAATTTATTAATGGCCTCCAATATCAAGCAAAAGTATATCAACATCTCCTAATGCCCGTCTATCTGTGATGAAAGTGCAAGCTCTTCTTCAATCGCGAGATCTAGGAGGTCTCGCGAGATCTCAGAGACGGTGGGAGGGATTTTCGAAGCTCCACACGGTCTCCACGTTTTTCGAAGTTAAGTCTGTTCACAATTGTATTTTGTCGAAACTGTATTTATCTTTCGGTGTGTGAAGTTATTGTGTGCAACTTTGGTTGTTTCTCGGTGTTTATCTTTCATAAATTGATCGTCTGTTTGCCGTGTCGCGAGCAAGGCCTTTGCCGCGTCGCGAACGATTTGAAATCGAAGTTAAGTGATTGTTCCCATTTGTATTTTCGTTAAAACTGTATTTATTTATGGTGTTGTACGTATATTGTGTCCCGACGAAGATTTTTCGGTGCAAATCTTTCATACCTGTATTGAAAATCGTGTTAATTCGTGTCATGTCTTGAGGCCTTGTACAGTGTACACTGTACAACCTTGAGGCTTTGTTTTTCTCTCAGCGGTCCGTCGTTTGTGATCCAATAACTTTCGTTCTCTGTATTCCCAGTCTTTTCACCCATAGCCTACTTCCTTGTGTAAATCTCAACTCAAAAAAAACAAAAACAAAAAAACATTTCCTTCTCTGTTCTCATTCGTTTATTCATTCTTATTCGTTCGTTCGTTCTTCGACCACGTGTTTCTCCCCCATTTCCCCAGATAGTTTTCACTGTTATTAACCTTCAATGTTTACACTTTCCCCTCAAGTTATGTATTCCGTCATATTTTATAACACCTTTTTCTTCTTCTTCTTTAAAAGGCTGCTTTCGACTTGCTCACCAAATCAATTCATCCCAAAAAAAATATCCATCTCCTATAGTGCCTTTTTTCTACATTCCCTAAACTCTCCTGCACTCCATCCTCCATCCAGCATCCTTAAACGTATTTTTAACTCGAAGGTCACAAGAAACTCATTTTGCAATAAATGTTCGTTTCCCATAAATCGTACACTTTCTAAAATCCAATCTTACCCCTCCCCTCCAAATCTTCCCCATAACCCCTCCCATCCAAATCTTCCCCATCACCCCTCCCCTCCAAATCTTCCCCATCACCCATCCCTTTCAAATCTCCCCCCTTGCCCCCTCCCTCCTAAACTACCCCCTCACCCCTCCCCGCCAAGACGCCCCCTCGCCCCTCCCCTCCTAGACTCCTGCCTCACCCCTCCCCTCCAAATCTCCCCCATATCCCATCCCTTTCAAATCCCTCCCCTTGGCCCTTCCTTCCCAAACTCCCCCCTCACCCCTCCCCTTCAAATCTCCCCACCCTCATTGCTTCTCAATTTCCCCCCTCTCACTCCCCCTCCTCAAAGCGTCCTCCCCGCTTCTTCCCCCTTCCAACTCTCACCTCCATCTCCCCCAACCTTCTGCCTCGCTCTCCCCCCTCCTCAAATAACACCTCATTGTGCCTCACCCAATCACCATCAAACCTTTTGTCCGCCCCATCCTTCCCTTTCTCCGAGCTATTCTGAAATCTCTGACACACCTTCAACAGCTCTCCCTACCTCTTCCACATCTTACCCTACCCCTCCTCCCCCCTGTTCTGTATCTGATGCTACCCCTTCCTCTTCATTAACGGTGTGGACCTCAAACATCCGGGGCCTTCGTTCAAACTTAACTGATCTCTCCATACAGGTTGCTTCCAAAGGTGGGCGGTCCGCTTCGAAAGTCCGCTTATCCGCTGCAGCGGACTAACGTTTTTGAAGCGGATATGCGAATCGGAACAACCCCCGGAAACCGAAGCGAATAAGCGTAAGCGGACTACCGAAAAATTAAAGCGCATCGCCATTCGCCAAATCAGCTGTTAGCCTGAGCCGTTACTCTAGAATTGTGAATATTTATTTTAGTGAATAATAAGTGAAAACTGAATATTTTATTGGACGCTAGAGCAGCAATAACGTCAAGATGGAGAGATTTCTGACTCTCCAGCCCAGCGGCAGTGCCAGGGACAGGCACACGAGCGACGCAAACCAGCAGTCCCAGCACAGCGACATCCACAACCCGGCGGTCAACATGATGGGGGACATGGAGGACAGTCAGGAGATCTGCACCCTGACCCCGCAGGAGGCAGAACAACGACGCCATCTGCGACCTGGTGAGGGACAAGCTCATCAGGGACCTGCTCGCCCTCGTCCTGTCTGACGAGCACCTGGACCCTGCCCCCCAGCAGGGACCCCAGCCCGGCTCGAGCAGTACGGACTACCTGTTCGCCATGCAGGAGGGGCAGCAGGAGGAGAACCTCGAGGAGAAGATCAGGGAAGAGGTCAACACTGGTCGAGGAAGCCGCTGAGGGGGAACCCGGGGCTCTCGCCCAATCTCTTCCCGCTCGAGTTCCGTGATGCTTGGGTAACTCTATTTCTCAGGTATAACACGCCGCTCCCGAGCTCTGCCTCGGTCGAGCGCGTGTTCAGCTACGGGTCAGACATCCTCAGGCCTAAGAGGTCGGCCCTGGCTGCACCGAACTTCGAGGCCCTCATCTTCATGAAGGGCAACCTCCAAATCCTCAAGAAGGCCCACGAGGTGGAGGAGGAAGACGAGGACTAGTCAACAGACTGCTAGTCTGTTGACTAGTAGACTCTCTTGTCAAAGAAAGGACGGGCAAATTGATTTTTCTTTAATGTAACTTGCATATATTAAAATTATATTTAAATTAACTGTAGAGTAGAGTAGAGTCGAGTGGAAAACTTTATTTCAATAAATTTTGAATAAATTGTATTTAAATAAAAATGTATATTTTTGATCTTAAAAGCTTTGTTTGTCTTTGTAGTAGTTAGAAATGGCTCTTTAGGCTTAAAAAGCATTAAATTCCCTTTAGAAACGTCAAAAATCGCTTTAAAAACGTCGAAGCGCTTTTAAAAAATCGAAGCGGATAAGCGGATAACCGGTAAGCGGACTAAGATTTTCGGCCGCTGAAGCGGATAAGCGAATCGGACTACACGGGCTGGAGGAGCGGATAAGCGGTAAGCGGACTTAAAATTTTCCGAATCGCGCCCACCTTTAGTTGCTTCTGTCAAACCAGACGTGATCTGCTTAACAGAAACTTTCCTCCTTTATGATGTCTCTGATTCCTTAGTATCTCTCCCGGGCTACTCCCTCCTCCGGTATGATAGACCTGAGCCTCGTCCTGGAGGCGGGGTTGCTATCTTTATCAAAAACTCTCTTCCTCACTCGCCCTGCACTGCACTCTCTCCACCTCACCCCCAGGAATACCTCTGGCTACGGCTTCCCCTTCGCTCCCACCTCTTGTTCATATGTGTGTTGTACCATCCACCAAACAGTGCACCTCTTGTTCATATGTGTGTTGTACCATCCACCAAACAGTGATGACTCCATCTACATCTCGCTGTCTGATAATATGGACCAACTTCTATCTACTCATCCCAACTCTCTCTTCCTCATATGTGGTGATTTCAACTGTCATCATGCCAGTTGGCTGGGTGTGGGTACCTCTCTCACCAGCCATGGCTCCTCAGCAAAGGACTTCTGCGACTCACTGGGACTGACACAATCTGTCAATTTCCCGACCCGGATCTCAGTCAACGGAACATCTTCTCTTCTGGACTTGGTTATGACTAACTTCCCTGAAAATGTCTGCTGCTCTTCTTCTGCACCAATCGGATCATCTGATCATGTCCTTGTTAAAGTGGACATCTCAGGGAGCCTGCTCAGCGTCTACGAGTCTGGCATTTCACTCAGGCCAACTGGCACGGTCTTCAAGCAGCCATCAATCATCTGGACTGGTCTCCCATCTCTACCATCTCTGACATTAACTCATCCTGGGAATTCTTCCAAAGTAAATTGCTCTCTCTCATGCACAGATTTATCCCATCTCGTCTTCAGTTGTCATACCCTTCCTCCCGTCCATGGTACACGGAATCTTGTGGTGAGGCTGTTGCCCAGAAACAACTTGCCTTCGTCTCCTGGAAAGCAAATCCAACGGAAGGAAATCTCATTTCCTTTCACAAAGCCCGAAACAAGTGTGTGTCCACCCTCAGGAGAGCCAGGAAACAATATCTCTCCGTTCTCAAGACCGAACTCTCTTATCTGTCTCCCTCTTCCAAATCCTGGTGGCGTCTGGTCAAATCCGTTTCTGGTGTTTGTTCCCCCTCCATCCCCTCCCTTACTTCAAACGGCTACACAGCTGACTCCGCACGTGAAAAAGCTGAATGCCTCAACTCTGTGTTTGCCTCTAAATCTTGTGTCCCAAACCCATCCCTCTCTGTACCCACCATACCCAGTCGTACCCTGCTGCTCCTGGACTCCGTGTCCTTTCCTCCTGACAAGGTGGAAAAGTTTCTGTCAACCCTCGACTCTGATTCTGCAACTGGACCCGACGGCATCAGCCCACGGGTCCTAAAATCCTGCTCTGCTGCTCTATCTCACCCTCTCTCTGTTCTCTTCACCCTCTCTTTTGCTGAAGGTCAACTGCCATCTGCTTGGAAATCAGCCAACATCACCGCTTTGCACAAAAAAGGTGCAAAAACAGATCCTAGCAACTACAGACCAATCAGCCTTCTCCCAATTATCAGCAAAGTCATGGAATCCATCATTGCTTCGGATATGAAATCTTTCCTCTTCTCCAATGGCTTGATCTCTGATCATCAATTTGGTTTCAGACCAGGTCACTCTACTCTGGACATGCTGCTTCTGCTGTCTCAACAATGGATGGAGGTCCTCAATGCCAAACAGGAAATTAGAGCTGTCTCCCTCGACATATCACGTGCCTTCGACACGGTCTGGCACCCCGCTCTGCTCACCAAACTCTCCTCCTTTGGTATCCATGGAAATCTCCACGCATGGCTGGCGGACTTCCTCTCTAGTCGTCGTCAACGTGTGGCCCTGAATGGGTTTCTCTCATCTCCTCTTCCTGTTCAGGCTGGAGTTCCCCAAAGCAGTGTTCTGGGCCCCGTGCTTTTTCTGGTCTTCATCAATGATCTCTCTGACTCTCTTGAAAATCCTCTCTATCTCTTTGCTGATGACTCCACTCTCTGCCGCTCCATTCCTCTTCCCTCAGATCGGCAGTCTGCAGCCTCCTCACTCTCTGAAGACTTGGACAAAATCACAGACTGGTCAAACAAGTGGAACATGTCTTTCAATCCTGACAAATCTCACACTCTTACTATGTTTCTCCGAAAAGATCGACTGGACAACCCTCCCATCTACTTTCTCAACAATCCTCTCCAAGAAGTTCTGTCGCTCAAGCTTTTGGGTCTCACTATCTGCCATGATCTTTCTTGGGAAAACCACATTTCCAAGCTGGCCTCCAAAGCCAGTCGCCGACTGGGCATCCTCAGTCGTGCGAAGTCCTTCCTCGGCACACCTGAGCTCCTCACCACATACAAGGCTTTCATCCGCAGCTCAATGGAATACTGTTCTCCCCTATGGGCCGGTGCTCCTGCCTCACACCTAGCTCGGCTTCACGCTGTTGAAACCAAAGCTTTCAGAATTATTGGAATCTCCCGCGATGAAGCCATCTCTGAGGGCCTTTCACTCACTCACCGCAGGCAGGTAGGTGGTCTTTCTGTCTTCTACCGACTCCTCTCCGGCCTTGCACCCCCAGCTCTCTCTGTGCTCTGTCCCCCAAATATTCCTACAGGTCGCACAAGATCTGCCAGCAACCCTCTGATGGTTAAACTGCCGAAATCTCGGCTCTCTGCTCACCTTCACTCTTTCATTCCTCTTTTCTCCCGCCTCTGGAACAAACTCCCTCACTCCCTTCAATCCCACTCCTCCCTCCAGGTCTTTAAAACAGCTGTTCACCACCATCTCTTATCTTCCCCCATCCAAAACCTTGATCTTTTCTACCCCCGCTAATTCACCCCAGATCCACCTTGTTTGAAATTCCAACTTCTTTCCTGGAAGTCCTGGCAGTGTCCATATGTTTTATACCTCTCCCACCGCCCCCTTCCCATGCCCCCCCCCCCCCCAAAGCCCTCGCCCTCTCTCAGATCTCTCCATGTCTCTCGGTCCCTGCTCTCAAATGTTGTGTTTGTGTCCTTCCCCCTCTCTCCCCATCTTGTCTACCGCTCCCGATGTTATATGTTTTATGTGTCGGTTTGTCTTTCTGTGTGATTAATGTTCGCTCTTTCACGAGCCTCGATCTTGTATACAAAAAAAAAAAAAAAAAAATCCTCATGGCATGGCAATAAATAAATTATAAAGCGAAGAAAAATGTATCTATAAAGAGAGTGTAACCAGTGATGACAAAAGGAAAGAAAGACGGATGGAGATCGCAAAAGGTGATTATAATCACAAGTTACCTGTCACAAGGGCCAGGCGCTCCACGCCTTCAAAATCTGCATGCTCGATGGCCGTCACTCCAGCATCAGCAAACAGTTGTTCAGGATAGTTGTAAATCAGTTGCCTGAGGACGGTGTCTGGTTTTAATTATATCAGAGGGAAATCCTTACCTCATCATAACAGTTCAAAACTACACGCCATTTTTACAAGTTTCCGGTTTAATTCAGCAAAGTGTGATATTCAAAAGGTGACATCTAACATTGAATTGACCGAACAGCAAAAATCTAAAATAAAGAACCTGTGTGTCTGTGTCTCCTCCACAACTCCAAAACACCATGAAACCTAGGGGCCTGAAACTTTGCATGCATACCAAGGGAACTCCAAGGGAGTATTTGGGCAAGTTTAAACAACTCTTTTAAAGATAATGATGGGGTGGCTCATCATCAAAAAACACAAAAAAGCGGCACGCCATCTTGATTGGCCCGTTGTCGCGTCAGAGGCGTCTTAATATGCACGCCATTTTGTTTAGTGAAGCCAAAAAAATGCCTCAACTTGGTACAGGTCAACGGTTTCTGTACAATAAAGCGCTCAAAATTTATATTTTTCCACTTTCCTCACTCATATCATTGAATGCTGACCTTAATACCTACCAATCGCTGCATACATCGCATTTGTATGTGCTTTACGTTTTCAAATTGGGAGATGTGAGGATTTTATGCATATGATGGGATTTTCCACGATGGACTCTCACGGACTAATTACCTCTGCCATCAAGAGATGGATAGAGGCTACGCTTGCACCCCTGTCTGTCTGTGAACAGGATATCTCAGAGTTGTGGAAAGATTCGGGCAACATTTAGTGGAGGTGGGATATGTCACAAAGATGACATGATTAGATATTGGTGAAGATCCGGATCTGAATTTGGAACCGAGAATATTTATTTGATTCTTCACCAGTGAGAGATAGAGAAAAACAACATCAACAACAAACAAATTATATATATATATATATATATATATGGGCCAGTCAATAAGTGACATTAAATGACATTATTCCCAGAGATCTGTGTGACAAGGTTGCGGCCCGACATTGTCATCTGGTCAGGTGCAACAAGACAGGTCATCTTAGGGGAATTGTCTGTACCTTGGGAAGAGAACATGGAGGAGGTGCACGAGAGGAAAGTACAGTGAGCTAGAGGCAAAG
The DNA here is from genome assembly GCF_964187855.1 of Myxine glutinosa. Lineage (NCBI taxonomy): Eukaryota > Metazoa > Chordata > Myxini > Myxiniformes > Myxinidae > Myxine > Myxine glutinosa. The sequence goes on from NC_136273.1 coordinate 15,036,257, forward strand.
TGCCAGGAGAAGGGTTGGCGAGTTTCTTGTCAGCCATTTGAGGTGGGGTGTCGAGGGTATATTGGCAATTCTTTTTCTGCATTTCTTGCTCGGCTTGGAGTGTGTGGAACAGAAAGAAGGGGGATGTGTGACAAAGTGGCTCAGGTTGCCTTGAAAGGCTCACTTTGGATATGGAGGAAGTTTATGGAGACATGCCGAACGGTGCAGTTTGAGGTTGTGGGGGGTGGTTCATTTTAGTCTAAAGGGGTAGTGACTGAGCACGGAAGAGAAATGGAGATTGTGAATGGTGTGTGTGTGTGTGCGTGCGTGCGTGCGTGTGAGTGTGGGTGTGTGTGGGTGTTGCAGGAGAGGGTGTGTGTTGCAGGAGAGGGTGTGTGTTGGAGGAGTGGGTGTGTGTGTTGCAGGAGTGGGTGTGGTTTTGCATGAATGTGTTTTTGTTTGAGTAGTGCACGTTGTAGGGGTGATGATCGGGTTTTTTTTTTGGTTTTTTTTTGTGTGAGTGAGTGGATGAGGGGCTGTTGATTCTGGGAGTGGAGTCAGTTTTGTTGTTGTAGTCTGTGTTCTCACTGGCTGGGGGTGGGGGTGTGTACGCATCCGGGTGGAGCTGCTGCATGTGGAGGCGTATGTGCCTCTGCTGGCTCACCTTGGCCAGCTGGCCCACAAAACCATTTGCAGGTTTTCAAAAGCTGGTTCATGGAGCCAATAAACGATGCTCCTCATTCACCAAATCGGGAACGCGCCAGCAATTTGTCTTGGTAAATACAAACCCCATTGCATGAACTGTGTGGCTCTTGTAATCGCCATGTGGTGTTGGTTTGCAGGAGAGGTGTGCACCATCGTTCTACAAGGGCCTACCCAGCAAATCATGGATGAAGCGGCACGTTCTTTACACGATGCTCTCTGCGTGCTCTCCCAATTTGTTTGTGAACCGCGCACCGTCTATGGAGGAGGTAATCCACTACTTTTCCATTCCCTGGTTTTCGTTTGATGTTCGGTCGTTTTCTGGGCTAGTTCACACCGTATCGAGGTTGAAGGGCCGAAACGGGATGATGCTGAGGACCTCGACTGAGGACCCGGTCAGTGAGGCACACTTGTGACCAGGTGTGTTTTGAACTTAATTTCATCTTGAACTATACACGAGGGCCAGTCAAAAAGTGACATTAAAATGGCGATATAAATTTGCGAATGTAATATGTGTAGTTGTAGACACCAAACACTACATAACCAAAAGTAAGTGGACACCAGAACATCTCATTGCAAAATCATGGGCATTAATATGGAGTTGGTCCCCCCTTTGTGCTACAACAGCCTCCACTCTTCTGGGAAGGCTTCCCACTGGATGTTGGGACATTGCGGTGGGGATTTGCTTCCATTCAGCCACAAGAGCATTGGTGAGGTCGGGCACTGATGTTGGGCTATTAGGACTGACTCGCAATCAGCGTTCCAATTCATCCCAAAGGTGTTTGATGGGGGTAGGGGTCAGGGCTCCGTGGAAGCCAGTCAAGTTCTTACACACTGATCTCGACAAACCATTTCTCTGTGGACTACCCTTTGTGCATGGGGGCATTGTCATGTTGAAACAGGCAAGCAAGGGCCTTCCCCAAACTGTTGCCACAAAGTTGGAAGCACACAATCGTCTAGAATGCCATTGTATGCTGTAGCGTTAAGATTTCCCTCCACTGGAACTAAGGGGCCACCGGAACGAACGGGAACATATTGTCGAACCTGTCATATATCACAATCGCCATGCTCTACAGCCCCAGACCATTATTCCTCCTAAGCCAAACTTTACAGTTGGCACTATGCATTCGGGCAGGTAGGGTTTCCTGGCATTCGCCAAACCCAGATTCGTCCATCGTACTGGCAGATGGTGAAGCGTGATTATTCACTCCAGAAAACGAGTTTCCACTGCACCAGAGTCCAATGGCGGCGAGCTTTACACCACTCCAGCCGACGCTTGGCATTGCGCATGGTGATATTAGGCTTGTGTGCGGCAGCACGGCCATGGAAACACATTTCATGAAGCTCCCGACGAACAGTTGTTGTGCTGATGTTGCTCCCAGAGGCAGTTTGGAACTCTGTAGTGAGTGTTGCAACCGAGGACAGACGAGTTTTACGCGCTATGCACTTCAGCACACGGCGGTCCCGTTTTGTGAACTTGTGTGGCCGACCACTTCGCGGCTGAACTGTTTTTGCTCCGAGACATTTCCACTTCACAATAACAGGACTTACAGTTTACCGCAGCAGCTCTTGCAGGGCAGAAATTTGACGAACTGACTTGTTGGAAAGGTGGCGTCCTATGATGGTGCCACGTTGAAAGCCACCGAGCTCTTCAGTGCGGCCCATTCTACTGCCAATGTTTGTCTATGGAGATTGCATGGCTGTGTGCTTGATTATATATACCTGTCAGCAATGGGTGTGGCTGAAACAGCCGAATCCACTAATTAGAAGGGGTGTCCTCATACTTTTGGCCATGTAGTGTATGTTATATCTATGGGTAAGAGTCATGTTTTGCCCGTTTTAGATCTGGCAACATTGAGCGTATGATGTCAGTAGAGCAGTTCCAAGATGGCAGCTCCCTTAGAAGCATGCACCAGCGAGGAGCAACGTTCTGTCACCCGTTTCTTGGGACGTGAGGGTGTGAATTCCAGTGAAATCCATCACAGAATGAAGATGCAATATGGTGACACATGTTTATCGCTGCAGCAGGTGTACGACTGGGACAGGAAGTTTAAACGTTGAGTGTCCATTGTGGCAGACGCTACTCGCTCAGGCCGGCCTCACACAGCCAACACACCAGAAATGGTTGCAGGAGTCGAGCGTGTGCGAAGAGAAAAGTCACATTACGCTGGATGAAGTTGTCTCAAAATTGAACATTAGCCATGGTTCAGCACACCACATCATTCACAATGTGCTAGGGTTCCACAAAGTGTCTGCATGGTGGGTGTCCAACTCACATCCGAACTGAAAGAATGGCGAGTGGACGAAAATGAAGAACTTCTGCGACGTTAAGAAACAGAAGGCGACTTTCTTACAGCGCATAGTGACTGGGGATGAAAGCTGGGTCCACCTCTTTCAGCCAGGAACAAAGAAGGCAAGCACAGAGTGGCACCATTCAACTTCACCGAAGCCCAAAAAATTCCACACACAGCCATCCGCTGGAAAAGTGACGCTGACGCTCTCCTGGAATAGCCGAGGCCCACTTGCAGAGCATTACATGCCCAGAGGGACCACAGCCACTAGTGCATCATACTGGGACCTCCTTTAAAATCATCTAAAACCAGCAATCAGATCAAAACATCGTGGACGACTCACTACCAGTGTTTTGCTGCAGCATGACAATGCTCAGCCCAATATTGCCTGTGCTACAGCTGCAACAAATGCATTTTGAGTGTCTTCCTCATCCACCTCACTCGTGAGACCTCGCCCCTATGGATTACCACATATTTGGGCCACTTAAAGAGGCGGTTGGTGGAACCACTTTCCGATCCGACGAAGAGGTCCAAGAGGCAGTGCACGAATGGCCACACAAACAGCCAAAATATTTTTCCGAGAGGAATCCAGGCCTCAGTAAAGCGCTGGAAAAAATGCATTGAACGCAATGGAGATTATGTTGAAAATAAGAGATGTTACACACCTACATTCAATAAACAAGTTATGAAAAATATTTTAAGGTTACTTATTGACTGCCCCTCGTGTATGTATGTATGTATGTAATATATATATATATATATATATAAATATGGGATTTAGATCCGGGCTTTGACTTGGCCATTCCAGAACCCTCCATTTCTTTCTTTTCAGCCATTCCTTGGTGGATTTACTGGTATGTTTAGGGTCATTGTCATGTTGCAAGGTCCACCTTTGGTTGAGATTTAGCTTTCCTACAGATGGCCTCACATTATCCTCCAGCACCCTCTGGTACAATGAAGAATTCATAGTGGATTATATGATGGTGAGCTGCCCAGGCCCTGATGCAGCAAGGCTGCTCCAAACCATAATATTTCCACCACCATGCTTTACAGTTGGTATCAGGTTGTTGTGGTCAAATGCTGTCTTTGGTTTTCGCCAAACATGTCTTCTGGTACTGTGGCCACATAGCTCTAGCTTTGACACATCTGTCCAGAGCACATTGTTCGAGAAGTGCTGGTCTTTGCCGAGGTGTTCATTGGCAAACTTTAGTCTTGCCCTGATGTTCTTTCTGGACAGCAAAGGTTTCCTCCTGGCACCTCCCATGTAGATCAAATTTGTGCAGCCTCTTTCTAATGGTAGACTCGTGCACTTTGACATCAACAGTGGCAAGAGCTACCTGTAGGTCCCGTGATGACCATCTGGGGTTCTTAGAGACTTCTTTCAGCATCTTGCGGTCTGCTCTAGGGCTGAACTTGCTGGGGCGTCCTGGCCTGAACAAGTTGGAGGTTGTTTGGAATCTTCTCCACTTGCAGATGATCTTCCGGACAGTCAAATGACTGATTTCAAATTGTTTGGAGATCTTTTAAAATCCCTTCCCAGACTCGTAGGCATCTATAACCTTCTTTCTGAAGGCCTCAGAGAGCTCTCTTGATCTCGGCATGGTGACGCCGCACACTTCAACAACAAAGAGCAAACCAAACTAAATGTCTGAGGTTTAAATAAGACAGGTTCCTCCAAGATCCTCTCTTGCGATGTTCTAATCATTTGCACCTGATTCTAATTTTAGCTATTTGAGGTAGTGATAAATGTAGGGGTGTACTTACTTTTTCCACATGTGAAATTTGCATCTATGTTTATTTAAATTATACAATGGACTACAAAATGTAAATGTTTCATGATATTTGTTATATTATATCACCTTTATCTATCAATATTGTTGAAATGAAGATCAAATAGCTGTAGGTTGAAATATGTTGAAAAAGTCAAAACTTTACATGGGGTGTACTTACTTTTTCACGAGACTGTATATACATATATACATGATGTCTCAAAAAGTTGTGGACAAATTTGGAAGAAACATGGTGGACGGGTTAGGTGTGCAACCAGGAAAAATTGAATCAATTTTGCTAAGGATTCACATCTGGATCTGGGTTTTTAGAAGTTTTAAATCGATTCTTCACCTTTAAGTGACGGGGCTAAAACCGATATAGAGAACGATATCTCAAAAAGTTATGGATGGATTAGGATGCAACTTGGTGGACAGGTTGGGTGTGTGACAAGGACGAATCGATATAATTTTGGTGAAGATCTGAATCCGCATCCGGATATGATAATTTAAAAAATATTTCAAGTGATTCTTCACTATTGAGAGATCGTGCCAAAAACGACATGTAGCACAATATTTCAAAAAGTTGTGGACCGATTATGACAAAATTTGGTGAATTAATTGGTTAGATGACAAAAATAAGCCAATTGGATTTTGGTTCAAGTCCGGATGCAGATCCAGCCTATCAGTGGGTTACAAAACAAACTGTTCAGCCTGGCGGAGGTATGTGCTCGACTGAGTGCCGTTTTAGTTAAAGTTTATCAAAATCTGTCTCCGGATTTGAGGATTGGAGCTCGTGGACTAAATAGGTGTCGAAATCTGGAGTGAAATCTGAAAATTTAAAGAAATTAATGGAAATGATGATGCGTATTTACTTTAAGCAAGGTGTGTGTGTGGTGTGTGGATGTATATATCTATAACCATATATATATATATATATATATTTGTGTGGGTGGTCAAAAAGCATAACATAACAGTCTCTTTGCCAACTCCCCCTCATCCCTTACCTTTCTCTTGCTCCTCCTCCCTCTCCCTCTCCTCCTCTCTCGCCCCCATTCCCCTCCACCCAAGAGTTTATCGTGAAGTGTGGTGAGGTGTCACTCTCACCGTTCCCCCCTCGCTCTCCCCTACCCCTTCGCCGTCTCTCCGCTACCCCTTCGCCCTCCTTCCCCTTCGCCCTCTCTCCGCTACCCCTTCGTCCTCTCTCTCTCCCACCCCTTCGCGCTCTCTCTCCCACCCCTTCGCGCTCTCTCTCCCACCCCTTCGCGCTCTCTCTCCCACCCCTTCGCGCTCTCTCTCCCACCCCTTCGCGCTCTCTCTCTCTCACCCCATCGCCCTCTCTCCGCTACCCCTTCACCCTCCTTCGCGCCGTCTCCCACCCCCTTCGCGCTCTCTCTCTCCCACCCCCTTCGCGCTCTGTCTCTCCCACCCCCTTCGCGCTTTTTCTCTCCCACCCCCTTCGCGCTTTCTCTCTCCCACCCCCTTCGCGCTCTCTCTCCCACCCCCTTCGCGCTCTCTCTCCCACCCCATTCGCGCTCTCTCTCCCACCCCCTTCGCGCTCTCTCTCCCACCCCATTCGCGCTCTCTCTCGAACCCCTTCCTCCTCCCTCCCACCCCCTTCCCCCTCCCTCCCACCCCCTTCCTCTCCCCCCTCACTCTCCCCTCCCTCCTCACTCTCCCCTCCCTCCTCACTCTCCCCTCCCTCCTCACTCTCCCCTCCCTCCTCACTCTCCCCTCCCTCCTCACTCTCCCCTCCCTCCTCACTCTCCCCTCCCTCCGCTCCCTCCTCATTCTCCCTTCCCTCCTCACTCCTTTATTTTGCAGGAAGATGGCTCCTCCCAAAATAAATAAATGCACAAGAAGCTAACTTGACAAAAAAAAAGAGATTGCAAAAGCTGCATTCAGAGCAGCTTCAACTCCTCAACCTCAAGAAGCAAGTTGAGAAGCAAACACAGCAGCAATGACTGCTTGCAGAGCTACTGAAACTCAACAGCAAGTAAGACCAGAAGCAAACACAGCAGCAATGACTGCATTATGCCTTCCCATACCTGCGTTCTCCCAGTCATTGTGTTGTGTTTTAGTTGATTGTCCGAACAATCTGCTTTCGGAGGACACAGTTCAAGCATAATGAAACCTTTGGCGCTCCTGTGTGAAGCGGGGCCATCGCCGTAAAATACAAAACACACAGGAAACGGTGATCTGTGTTGAAGGGTGGCGGTGAAGGTTATGCTTAACCCTCGATCATTCAAAGATCCCCGTGGGGGTTAAATATCACAGCAAGGTCAGCTTTGGTGTAATTTGCTCTTATCTTATTTGCTCTCTCCCACCTGTCTCTCTGTCTCTCTCCCACCCCTCCTCTCAGTATTCCTGTCAGTAAAGCGACGGGTGGTATTTGCAAGTAAAAAAAATAAAATAAAAACCACTATTTCTGACCTGTTGATAAAGCAATTGATGCCGTGTTTGAGTATTTTGTCGACTTTTTCTTTCATCTTCTCCTTCTCGGCCAGCTCGATCTCTGCGACCTTTGCCATGGAGTCCACACGCACCCGCGAGCCAAAGATCTAAGGCAACGATGGGATGATAGAAATATCCCCAAGGGGGGAAGGGAAATCATGAGTCTATAACACAACGTTTGCATCAATGTAGGAATGGATACGATAACTCCACATTGCCCCAACCTTCCCCCCATCCTCCCAGGTTCATTCCAATAAACCTTACATGCTCCCATACCTATAACCAAATATACCTGAGAGCAATTCCAAGCAAAATCACGTTTCCATTTCGATTGTGCAAAACGCAACGCTCACGCTGCGAAATCGAAGTGGATATCAAGTGCAGGAAAGTGCCCGAGATGCTCGGCCAGGCGTGGCGCCAAAGCAAAATCCATTATCGAGTTCATACCAACAATTGCATCACAAAAATCCTCCGGCGCACATTCTTCCTGGCAATTTTACACTTGATCATAACAATTAGGTTTGTGGTTTACGTTTGTGTCACATCACAAAGCCAAAGGTATTTTTGTGGTTTGCAGAATTGTCATCATATCCATTACAAAGATGACGGCTTCGCACGACAATTCCAACAAAGGACCTTGCACGTTTAACGATAAAAGGTCTGGGGGACCCCTCCATGAATTTTGCGATCCATTTGCAACCACTTGAGATTACACCATGCCATTTCATGACTTTTTCTCTTTCGAGTCTTGCTCATCTTTTGATAAGAAATTTGTTCCATACCAAATTTTATCAAAATGAACACATCCTTGAAGATTATAATCGAGCACTATGCGCATGCAAAATTTAGTAACGATCAAACATTCTATAGCTTAGATCTTAGGAGGGCCATCGCATCCCACCCCAGTATTTTGAGCCTCCAAAAAAGCCCAGTCCTTTTAGAGTAAAGCCCAATTCCTCAAAAGCAACTTATGCCGAGCACAATGGCTAATAATGACGCCGGTTGTACGTACATCAAGCTTCCATAATGACAAAACGCATGGCTGCGAGTCCAAAAATAAGAACAGAGAATCCGATGACGACGGTTCCCTATCTAATCCCTTCCCCGACATGGAGATAATTAAACAAACCCGCAGAGGGTTTGATATTTTAGAAAGGATTCTCGATTCAAAAAATTCAATGGGACTTCACTTTCTGTGAAGCAATATTTCCATCGCTTCACAGAAAATATGTCATCAAATCCTCTTCCTGGGTGAGCTCCCCTTGAGACGCCAGCAAGGCCATAGGTGGGACCTGGCCTTTTCAAACAGTCCTAAATCTTGCCATGCAAGCAGGCCTCCCATATTCTCAGTGCTCGATAAATTAGATGCAATCTAAAACAGTGGCAATAAGCTCGTGCTTCAATGCAACTCTCCGGTAATCATTCAGAATTGTCTTTATTTGCTTTATCATCGGTCCGTAAACTCATCCATTGCCGTTTAACAAATTGCGGATCGAGATCACCTCGACAATGATACTTCAAAACACCAAGGTCAGCAAAATACACGGCACGGCAAACGTTTGGTCTTGCAAATTAACTGCGATCGTTACAATTAGCCTGCATGTTTATGGGCCTGTAAACAGTATCATAAACCGTAGAACCTGCGACAAAGCAGGATTGCTGAGATCACCAGCGATTTGATGTGACGACAAAGTAATGGAGCTGGAGGTGCAATGGCTGTTTGGGGGGTTGGGAGGCCTGCATGAAGTTGTTTGGATGTGCCACAGAGTGTGAAAACACATTCCGAGAAGGAAAGTAAGGAGAAAAGAAAAAAAGATGAGAAATTTCTCGTAACGAAATACGAATTTTCCTTTCCATTCTCGGGTCACAGCTCAAAAGAAAAGTAATTCACAGAAAATGACACGTTGCTCAAGCCTGGAGGCAAATGCCGGAGGAAATGACTGCAGAAATAAGGTACAGGAACGGGTCAGGAAGCGACATTTTTGGCCAGTGTGTGCACACGCAGGTAGAGCAGAAATCGAATCTTTGTACCTTCGAACCGAATCTTGGACTTCGACTCGCTTATAATATTACGCTACATTATCAGTCGTCGAGTCGATCTGTGCAGGCCCAGTGCTGTGTGCTGCCGACCCCCGTTCTTCCATGCTGTTATTAACACCACCTATCAAGAAACTGACAACCACCTGCTGCCAACACACATATGAAATTTCGTTTACAGCCGCCCTCCCAAAAGAACAAAACATATTATTCATGTTCACCTGAGGTGGATCGAGCAGTTTATAAATGGAATGTCTGTCCACCCGAGTGATTTTTTTTTCTTCGACGGAGTAACCAGATCTCTGAACGAATGTGGTTTGCTACCACGCTGGCATCCCAGAGGAGACGTCGAGCGAGGCGCAGGCAACATTGGCATTGAAAATGTAAACAGAATCTAGACTGTAATGTGTTTAACAATACTTGCTTCGACAATGAAAATAGGGTTGCAATATTGTTTTGGGACGATCTTTCAGCCGGCATGACAATGTGGGGCCATGTTTCCGAAGGAGTCAGTGATTATTTTGATACACACGTGCACACTCAATGCAAGCTCCTCCAACTTGGACAAAAGGGCAACTGCGAAGAATAAATTCCATAACCAATCAATTTGAGGCACAAAAGTCTAAGTTCGCCAATGGTGGCAATCTGGCACACCTGTATCAGGGTCTTATTTTTTTCAGGAATATGAATAACAATGGAAGGTTGAGGGTACTGCACTACCAAGCAAGCAGGAGTGCTACATGTACCGGTGAAGGGAGAAATGTGTGTGTGCAGAGGGTGGAGGTCAACCAATGTGGTTCACAAAAAGCTGGAATGAGATTAGAGGCTCCCTCCAGGGAAAGGTAATAAACCCAGAATGAATTCCTGGAATGCAACAATCATAGGCAAAGCATTGACTTCAAAGCTGGCCCAAGGGTTCCACACAATGAACTCAACTTTCCTTAAAAATCACAAGGCTTCAGGAGCAAAAGCAAGGAGAACTACACTCAATCTCTGTTGACTTGGCAAGTTTGCCGGTGCTGCCTCAAGCATCCTTGCAAACTTACAAAACTACTCGCCATTTTGATGGAACAAAGAAGCATCAAGAAAGCAGCATAGCCACCCCTAAAAGTCCTTCGGGCCTTGGGTTGAGTCCACGGCACCACGAGATTCAGGGCAAGCGTCACGTCCAAACTTTGCCAATGCCAAGTCAGCCAAAGCAGAGTACATTACCAATTATATTACCGAAATTAATCTGTCAAGACATTCTTTACAAAAGCACTTGCACTACATGCAATTACTATCCAGCTATAAATGATTTGGCATTAAAAAAAAATCAAAACAATACATTGGACGCCTCTCTCACCTCATCAAATATGCAACATGTCATTGAAAGCTGCATCAAGAAAAAAAGGTTTTTGGAATTCCTCAATCCAGCCACTTGTCAGGCCAAGCATGAAGGCCTATCAGCTAACTGCCAGTTGTAATATAGGCAGAGGCAAAGTCAGAACTGTCAAAAGACTGACCCGTGAGCTATTACACGTTACAGGCACACAAGACCACTACGAGTGAAAGTCACCCATCTAAACGATCCAAACAGGTGGGAGAAAAAAACCCATCAAGCAAAACGAAACAATTTGTTAGGGTATGGGCAAGGTGGCAAGGAGATCGAGTGAGAGGGGGAGCAAGATGGATAAAGCAATAAGAAGCTGATTACCGAGCAGCAATTCCTTCATTCTTCTCACTTTCGGCAATTTACAAAGGGGCAGTGGGAGATGAAGAACAATAATCTGAACCAACAGTAGCTGGCAAAATACCTCGAATATCAGAATAAATTATTTTGACAAGAACATAAATGCTGAACATTTGAATCTGGCCATGAGTAAGTATTGCAGGCCAAATATCAGAGCTAATCGCCACCATGGGCATCATAAGAACATCCACACTCAGCCAGAACTCGAGTTGAGAATAACTTTAACAAAACAAAAGTACCACATGTAGAACAAACACCTGCCCAACCTGCAACCATCCCACTCCGCAACACGACCACCTTCGAAAACTAAACCCTCCCCACACCTGCCCTTATTCCCCCCACACCTTCCCAACAGCTTGTGCCCATCATACCCGCAACGGTCTCCCACAACCCCACCAGCCCCTTTTTTTCCCCCCACCCTCACCCTCCCTGCCAGGTCATTCCCATCAGGCAACAATCCTTCAAACAACTCCCACACTGCAGCCACATCCCCCAGTCCCACCCCACAACTATGCCCTCACTCAGTAACCCCCACTTCAAGGAAAAAAAACCTTGTACACCCTCCTTGCAAGGCACGTACCAAAAATCGAGCACAATTAGCATTCAGCGCCAAACTTCGCCCTTCAAAAAGGAAAATGTATTTGTGAAAAGCGATGTTGAGCTGTGATGGAAAAAAAGAAAAAAAGGCTGGAGGTTCAACACATCGGTCAGCACAAAGTTTTGAAGGTCATTGACTGGGACACAAGATAATGTTAACGTTTAGATTGATGACAAAAAACGAAATACATCGCCAAGAGTTCGATGGCATGGATTTTAAGTTCCCGGCCTTCGTTACACCTCCTGCCACCATCAATACCAGGCTTCATCCTTTCCCTTTTCTTGGTGTCATAAATGCAGCAATTGCAATTTACAAAAAAAGAAAAAAAATGAAGAGCAGCAAAAATAAAGGTAATAACGATAACATTAAAATTCACCCAAACAGTACACAGTACAAGTCATAAGGAATCCAATGGCAAATTAAACTACACAATGATGATTAAAGAAAAAACATCAAATGGAAGGAAGAATAAATTATAAAAATGGCCAACAAACAAAATATATGTTGCAAAAACAGCAAACGGGTATTAACAAAGCAGGTACTCAAATGCATGCCAATACGCAAGGACACCTGTGTTAAAATCAAAGTGGTTGATCTGCTATCAAGAATGTTCGGGTAGAGATGCTGCGAGTAACCAAGCTCGGGGTGACTCTCAGGGAGCAATCATGATGCTGCAACGACGACACACGAGGCTTAAACGCCCCTTCGGGTGTAGGTGTCAGATCTGCCGAGCCACATCAGCATGCAAGGAGCGAGCGCACATAGCGGCAAGGACCGCAAAGCTGAAGTGTTGTCGAGAAAAGAAAAGAGGAGGGGGAAGGAAGTGCAGGCACGGAAGGGCCTTGGAGAAAGTCAGAGAGATGTGCACCGCTATATCCTCTCCGTTGTATTTACTTGTTCACGATGTACACTCACTTCTTGTGAGATTGTAATGCAACAATTTAGGGATGAATGAAGTATGCCTGAAAGGAATAACGAAGGTCGGGAGAGGGAGCTCACACAAAAGGCAGGGTTGGTGAATGCTGTGAAAAGAGAGAGATGACATATGTGCGCAAAATGAGGATAGTGTGCATACAAGGACCAAGATGTGTATACGTGTGTAGACATGTGGAGAGGACAAGGCATGTGTGTGCATGTGTGTACTTACTTGCGTGCACGTGTATTTGCATATGCACACTTGTGTTTGCATATGTGCGCATGCATGCTTGCATATGTGTAGGCTCGTATTTCTGTGTACGTGCTCGCGTATTTGTGTATGGTGCTCACGTATTTGTGCCTGGTGCTCGCATATGCGTGATTGTGTGTGCGTATGCATGTTCCCGTATTTGCATATGCATCTGCCCGAAACACTATTACTTGTGTGTGCATGCTCACAAATGCGTGCTCGCTAATTTTGTGTGCGTGCGCCAGTATATGTGTATGCGTGGTTATACATTTGTGTATGCGTACTCGCGTATGCATGGTCACGTATTTGTGAATATGTGGTCGCATATGCATGGTCACATATTTGTTTGTGCATGCTTGAGTATGCGTGATCACATATCTGTGCATGCGTGCTCACGTATGTGTGCGTATGCATGTGTGCATATGCATGCACACGCATTTGTGCATGTGTGTGCCCACGTATGTGTGTGCCTGTATTTGTGTATGCGTGCTCCCGTATGCCTGTGTCCGTATTTGTGTATGTGTGCTCTCATATGCTTGTGTCCGAATTTGTGTATGTGTGTGCCCTCATATGCCTGCGCCGTATTGGTGCATGTGTGCTCTCGTATGCCTCCGCCCGTATTTGTGCCTGTGTGTTCACGTATGCATGTGCCTGCTTATGTGTGTGCCCGTATTTGTGTATGCATGCTCACATATGTGCGCGCTCATGTATGTGTGTGCGTGTATGTGTGTGCGCTCGTGCATGTGTGCTCACATATGCCTGTGTCCATATTTGTGTTTGCATGCTCACGTATGCCTGTGCCCGAATGTGTGGGCCCGTATGTGTATGTGTATGTGTGCTCACGTATGCGTGCTCGTATTTGTGAATGTGTGTGCTCACGTATTTGTGGCTGCGTGCTTGCGTATGTTTGCAGGCTCGCATATGTGTATGCCTGTGCTACGCATGTGTGTTCACATATGGATGTGCTAATATGTGTGCTCACGTATTTTTTGTACGTACGTGCAAAATGAAGCAAAGTTGGGGTGTTGAAAAATAGGAAATGGATAAATCTTCACAGAACATTACACCTTAATCCAAGACTTAAAAGGGGCAATGTGAAATGGTCACATGGATTTTCACACATTCACATCAACAGCAACAGCTTCATCAACAGAACAGAATAGCAATACAAAAAGCACGAAATAAAAACAAATTACCTAAAGCCAATGAACACTATGAAGAAAAGGGTGCTGAAAACCCCAAAATGCCTATTAGGAGAAATGGAAAACAAAGGTAGGAATAAAAACAAAAAACATGTAAAGAGAAATGGATAATAAAAATTTGAAGTAAAAAGAAAAGCCAACAAAGACAAGAATTTGGAGGACAAAAACCCCAATCAGAATGCACTAAAAATCCAAGGAGAGATCTCCGGAGAGCATGGTCAATCCAGGGAGCACGGTGTGCATGTGATGAACAAAACAAATAGAAGAGCAGCAACAGTGGGAGAACAATGTTGCATTGTTGGTGCAAAATCGAAGTCAGAGAAGACAAAAAAAAAATGGCAGAACTCTGCTAAATTCAGAAGCTTGAAGTACAGCGTCCAAACAACTGGGGAACTAGACTTGGTCGCTGTTTCTATTTTCTTTCCTCACTTGCGACAACTGGGATCGCAGAATCTCATTGGCTTGTACGTAAAAGGTAGGCCATAGCTCGGTAACAGTATACAGAAACCTGCACTATTAAATGAGGATTGTAAAGTTGTGATATGCATCGTCTGCAGAAGAATAAATTAAGAGCAAGAAAGGAGAGTGGGGCACAAAGAAAAAAAAAATTCATAATGTAATATTTTAAAAAAATAGCGCCAATACCCCTGGGCACTCACCTGACAGAATAAATCAGTATACTACACTGACTAAAGGTATTCCATACAGTATCATGGTATTTGAAGCCAATTTTAATGGTTGCTAGAAGATCGGGCAGCATGTAGAATCATACTAACACAATTATAAGACTTTTATTGGTTCACGAGTTATCAAACAGAGTGACCACTATATTCGTCATGGGTGGGTGTCTGTCTGTCTGTCTGTCTGTCTGTCTGTCTGTCTGCAGCATAACTACCCGATGATATCATCCGATCTTGATGAAACTTGGGTGGGAGGTCGATATCATGATCTAGTTGTGTCCTGCCTAGAGTGGGCGTCTTGCGCCCATTGTGGGCGGAGCCATGCCCGAAAAATATGTCTTCTTAGGGGGTACTCACGTTCAAGCTACATCTTCTACGAGGGGTTTGGTGGAATCTGACAGGGTTTCGATATTTGGTTAGACCAATGTCATGTGTCTAGCCCCACGGAGCTCGATTTTTCATTTTCGCACCAAGGTCAAGGTCACAAGGTCACGAAATTTAGAAAAGTCGATTTTTGATGGTTTTATTACATTGTTCGCTTCCTGATAGGGTGAAATGTCGTACGTGATCTTATATTATCACATACATCATGAAATACAAGTTTTCAAACAAATTTCAGAATCTTCGACCTTTGAAGGTCACAAAGGTCAAATTTTCAAAGTTGTCGGAATCGAACCGAATTTTCGGTATTGTGTAACTAACTAACCTCATAACTGATTATACATGATTTTCTATCTCATTTCAAGGTCAGTAACCTTCGTTTTGACATTTCAAGGTCACAAAGGTCAAATTTTCAAAGTTGTCGGAATTGAACCGAATTTTCGATATCTAACCGAAGAATACTGCTTGTTCGTGAACCATCATCCTCTCCTGACTTGGAAGACTTAAAACAAACAAAACAAGATATTCCGCTCACAAGGTTCAGACATACATGGTGGCGGCCATCTTGGATTTTGACGTGGGTTGCACCCACACACCAAATTAGAATTCGGTCCTTCGCTTACGCACGCACGCACGCATGTACGCACGCACGCACGGGAAAACCATAGTCCCCCTTTCGCTCCACGGTGCGAGGGGGACAAAAATACCTATTTTGGGGGGCAACCATCCACCACCTCACCACCCTTCTCCCTCCCCTCCCCACCCCCACCCAATAGGATCCATTGTGTCTCACAAGTTGAAGCTGAATCTGATGGCCTCTCACTCTCTCACTGCAGGCAGGTTGGCGGTCTTTCCGTCTTCTACCGACTCCTTACCGGCCTTGTATCTGTGCTCTGTTCCCCTGAAGGACGCACAAGGTCTGCCAGCATCCCTCTTCTGATGAAACTGCCAAAATCAAGACTCACTACCTTAGAGGTAGTGCCAAGACGCAACCCCGACCGTAGACCCCCCTAAGGCCTGATTTTTTTTCTAATGCCATGAAGAAACTTTGGCACATCACGGGTGATGAAGGTTGTGGTCAAGGTTGTTTTTTTTTTCAAGGGGTCAAGGTCAAGGAGCTTTTTAACTCCATGTTTTTCACATCTGCCCCAGCTTCCCTCAATCGATGTACATCTCGTTTGATCACAGCCACCTCTTTAAATTCAGATTTGAACAAGATTTCCCAGTGAGGCAAATGTAATCAAGTTATGTTTAATGCTTCTAAAACTCAATTTCTTCCCATCTCTCTCTCTAAAACGCCTCTCAACTCTCCAATCTTATTTGAAAGCTCCACAATTACACCATGTGATACAATAAACCTACTAGGTATTACCCCAACATCAAATTTATCCTGGAATCCACACATTACACAAATAGCTAAGTCTGCCTCGAAGAAACTAAGAGTCATGTACAGATGTCGAAGATTCTTCTCCTCTCAACAGTGGCTTCAACTATAAAAAGGATTGATTTGTCCTTGTATAGAGTGCTGCTCTCATATCTGTGGAGGTTCTAGCTCGACATACTTACTGGACAGAATTGAATCCAAAGTAATCTGACTTCTCAAACCTGACCTCAAAACTCAACCCGCTCAAATTATGCCGCAAAGTTGGCTCTCTCTGTCTTTTCTAGATATATTTCTTAGGTTTCTGCTCCCAAGAACTTGCTGCTTGTCTACCTCCACCATCAGCGAAAAAACGGAATACTCGACAAGCCACTACATCGCATGAATATTGTATTGTGTGGCCATTGGTAACTCAATGGTGGGCCATTATGTTTATTTCTTCCCCACCACTGCCAAACTATGGAACTCTTTACCTTCCCATGTATTTCCAAACACTTCGGACCTTCCCATTTTCAAAAAGCAGAATTTTTAGTTCCTCAAAAATCATGCTGCTCAAGCTTGCCTTGTTTTGGTTCAGTCTAATTCATGCTGCTCAAGCTTGGCTTGTTGTTTTGGTTCAGTCCAATTCATGCAGCTGAAACTTGGCTTGTTTTGGTTGTCCAATTCACGCAGCTCAACCTTGGCTTGTTTTGGTTCAGTGCAATTCATGCAGCTAAACCATGGCTTGTTTTGGTTCAGTCCAATTCATGCAGCTCAAGCTTGGCTTGTTTTGGTTCAGTCCAATTCGTACTGCTCAAGCTTGGCTTGTTGTTTTGGTTCAGTCCAATTCGTGCTGCTCAAGCTTGGCTTGTTGTTTTGGTTCAGTCCAATTCACGCAGCTCAACCTTGGCTTGTTTTGGTTCAGTGCAATTCATGCAGCTAAACCATGGCTTGTTTTGGTTCAGTCCAATTCATGTAGCTCAAGCTTGGCTTGTTTTGGTTCAGTCCAATTCATGCAGCTCAAGCTTGGCTTGTTTTGGTTCAGTCCAATTCGTGCTGCTCAAGCTTGGCTTGTTGTTTTGGTTCAGTCCAATTCGTGCTGCTCAAGCTTGGCTTGTTGTTTTGGTTCAGTCCAATTCACGCAGCTCAACCTTGGCTTGTTTTGGTTCAGTCCAATTCATGCAGCTCAAGCTTGGCTTGTTTTGGTTCAGTCCAATTCGTGCTGCTCAAGCTTGGCTTGTTGTTTTGGTTCAGTCCAATTCGTGCTGCTCAAGCTTGGCTTGTTGTTTTGGTTCAGTCCAATTCATGCAGCTCAACCTTGGCTTGTTTTGGTTCAGTCGAATTCATGTAGCTCAAGCTTGGCTTGTTTTGGTTCAGTCCAATTCATGCAGCTCAAGCTTGGCTTGTTTTGGTTCAGTCCAATTCGTGCTGCTCAAGATTGGCTTGTTGTTTTGGTTCAGTCCAATTCATGGAGCTCAAGATTGGCTTGTTGTTTTGGTTCAGTCCAATTCATGCAGCTCAAGCTTGGCTCGTTTTGGTTCAGTACATTCATGCAGCTCAACCGTGGCTTGTTTTTGCTCAGTCCAATTCGTGCTGCTTAAGTTTGGCTTGTTTTGTTTTGGTTCAGTCCAACTACATCTCGCTGAAACACCACCTCACGACGCATCAATCACCACAGTTTCTGGAAGTATTTCTGACTTATTTTCAGCATTATTATTTTAAATATTTTATCACAACACAATACAATTTCTATTCAATTGACAAATGAGGAATACCACTTCAATATAATGCAATAACGCAGTAAAATGGTGGTGAGAACATAACATCCGAGTTCAATGGATGGCATCCGGACAAGTCAGTGTGTCTGCTCATAGTGGTCTCAACCAGAACGTATAGAATTCCACCTCCCTGCGTCTCTTGCCATGTAATTGTTTCTTTCTCTTTTCCACCCTCACTCATTTCTAAATTTCATTTTAATAGTGAAGTGAAGAACATCGATTTTATTCAGTCTTGGAAATCCTGCCATTTTGAATTGTTGACACCAAACACCATCATGTAACACTAAAACTAGTCTCATGGGGGACTGAAGGTTATTTCCCACGGTTTCTGAGAAGATTTTAAAATAAATTACATGAATTTGAGGTGAAACCCCCCTTTTTCAGCATCTTCTAGGGGTCAGATCCAGATGGGGACACAACCCCATGAGACCTTACTCTTCTGATGTATCGTACCAAATTTGGTCCATATTGGTCATGTTGTAGTTTGTGAGGAAAATACGTTTAAGTGAATAATACGAGGGATTAGAAGGAAACCCGTTGTCCCCTTTCCAGGGGATCCTTTGAATCTGGATGGGGGAGCACAACCCCTCGAGACTTTACTGTCCAGATACATAGTGCCAAATTTTGTCCATAATCGGACGGGAGGTTGTGGAGAAGAAGAAATTTTCGTGAAAATGAGGGATTCAGGGAGGAGGCCCATGGGCCCGTTTCTGGGTGAGTTACAGCCATGGGGAGCACAACTTAAGGTTCGTGCATGGTCACGATGCCCCATGGCCGATTTGGGCTGGATACAGTTGTCGGTTTCAAAGAAGATTTTTGAATGAAATTCCAATGTTTGGGGCAAAACCCCCCTTTCACCCACTTAATAGAGGCAGATCAGGATTGGAGCACAACTCCATGAGACCTTGCTCATGTCGCTTGGATATATCGCCTGGACAAACAAACAAGAAGACGTCATGCGGAGCACGATACTTGCAAAATCCCCCCCCAAGAAAAAAAATTCCATTGATACAGAAAATTGTCCATTTCATCAAGATTAAAATTGACAATCTTGATGAAAGCTCGGGTCAATAGGAAGAAAAGTGACGATTTTTTCAGATGAAAAATGATGATTTTGGAGTGTTGACCTTGAGTTGACCTTTGACCTTTTGACCTCAAAAATACTTGGTGGTTGAATTCAGTGACCAGATATGCAAGTCCTCTTCAAATTTCAAGTCAATTGGATGAAAATTGAGGATTTTAGAAAATACATATGCTATTCAATTTTCAAGTCAATCGGATTTAAAATGGCGATTTTAGAATTTGACCTCCAGATGACCTTTGACCTCAAAATAAATAGGCTTCTCAATTGGGACGACCTATACAACTTGGTAAAGTTTTGTGACGATCGGTTTAGGCCGGTGACAGACAAACAGACAGACAGAACCACAAACGCAACCGACCAATATACTTGAAAAATCTTCGATTTTGCAAGTAACAAGAAAACAAGAAAGCAAGAAAACAACCAGAGTGAAAACTGAGTACTCTCTTTCAGCGTGCGTCATTGCCAGGCCCCCTTCGGTGCCTGGCAATGACGTCATGCAGCACCTGGAGATGGCAGAGGAAAGGAGCGGTGTACAAAAAAATTGTATGGATGCATCTTTATGGTTACAAATAAATCCATTATAAGTGATGGATGATGTACATGCAAGTGAATGTGTGGGGGAATGGAAGAGGTGGGGAAACCCACCATTCATCCCCCTAATCCAAATGTACTGGAAGGGGTAACCAATAAAAGATGCAAAGCCAGCTATCTCGGTATCCCTGCTGCTGCCACCCACACACCACCCATTTCCAATCAGTGGAGTGGAAAACAACTGGGAATGTCAAACGACAGCCCGGATTCAGGGACTCGACACCACCCCGACTCACCTTGACCTTGTCGGCATCCATGCTGGTGTTAGCTATTAGAATCTTGGCATTCTCGATTCGTTTGGGTTGGTGAACGCCGACCTTCTTGTCCAGAAGAAAACCTTGGGCAATATCATGGAATGAATGAAGAGATTTGAGGCGAGTGAAAATTATGAAATGAATATCATGAATTATTAAAAGTACATAGTACAACAACAGTTGCCTCCATCACGAATCTCAAAAGATGCCTTCAATGACCTCATGCACAATACCCTACCAATTAGTATGCCAGCAAATGTTACATGATACGTTTCCTTTAACTATTTAATTGCTGTTGAAGCTGGCTGTTTGACAATTTAGACTGAAAGTGTACATTACTGGTACAACTTCTCAGATACATGTATACATTGTATAGTGTTAAAAAGGTAAGAATTTTGTCATTCAAAGTTGCACAGCATGTTCCAAAAAGACCCAGACAACTTTGACTGTGAATATATTTCGAACCACAAATGATAAAACACCCTTTAGTTTATATATACAGTATATATATATATATATATACCCTGCAAAAAAAGAAACGCAAAAGTAGTAAAATCGTAAATATCTGACAGGGTGTTGCCGATATCCATACAAAATTAATACCAAAAATGAATTGGTCATTTCTGCATGGATTGGGATTGATTTGTGTGGAAAGAATGAGGTACTGCAGAAATTTGGCGAAAAGATGGAACAATCGCAAAAACACAACCACGTGAGAGCCTGGCACTGAAACACACCAACATGACATGCACGTGCAACATCACTTGTTGGGCTATAAAAACGTTGGGTTTTCATTTGCATGCCATCACAATCTTACAGCAAGTGAACAGCGAAAACATGCCACGACTCACGGATGAGATTCTTCGGCCACACGTCCTTCCCATTATACAACAAGCGAACGTCATTTTCCAACAAGACAACGCCCGACCTCACACGGCAAGACTGACAACAGCCTTTTTGAGGAATCACAACATCCAGGTCCTGCCATGGCCCTCCAGGTTTCCACATTTAAACCCAATCGAACATTTATGGGATGCACTGGATCAACAACTGCGAGCACGTCAGCAACAACCACAGAACCTCCGACAGTTGGCACAAGCACTGCAGGCAGAGTGGGTGAACATTCACCAGGCCACAATTCGGGATCTGATTGCTTCTAAGTTTTGGACTCTAATGGTGGCCATACAAGATATTGAGCACAGATGACCTTCACCTTGAAAATCTACTGTTCCATGTGTGCCATATGGAACCTGGGTCAATGAGAATGGTGTGTGCCAATATTGAAGAATTGATTACCATCTGTTGATAATTTATATGATATATAAAATATACATCTAAAATCACTTTTGCGTTTCTTTTTTTGCAGGGTGTGTATGTATGTATATATATATATACGACAGAAACTTTTGTGCACATCATCAAGACATTTCAATGTGAGCTCTGTTTGTTATGTGTCGGACATCAAGGTGGTGCACGAGTTCTTGCCATGTTCAGCTCAGCATGTTTGCGTCCACCAGTGCGCATGCAGCTGTGACCTAAGAACGAGGATCCGGCAGGTTTTCCACTTTGGTGTTGCAGACAACATATTTGATAAAGCCCCACAGAAAAATATCAAGGGGGATTATGTCTGATGATCGTGGGGGCTAGGCGGTTGGCCCATCTCAGCCAATCCAGCGACCTGGAAATTTTTCATTCAGGAAGGTTCGAACGACTAATGCCCAATGAGGGGGAGCGCCGTCCTGTTGAAAAATGATATCGGGTTGCAGGTTTTCAATCTGTGGGGAGGCGAATCCTTCCACAATGTTCATGTAAATTGTTGAGGTCACTGTATCCTCTGCAAAGAAAAATGGACCCACCAAGCAGTCATGGAGAAGGCAACACCACACATTGACCTTTGGACTGTTGTGTATGTGTTCAATGACCACGTGGGGGTTTTAGAACCCCAGATCCTCACATTGTGCCAGTTGACCTTCCCTGATAAAGGAAAGAAAGCTTCCTCTGTGAACATGACCTTTTTCAGTTAATATTCGTCATCCTCTATGCGACTGAGTTCCTGCAGAATCTGCACGTTGTAGGCATAAAGCTTCAGTCTTATGAAAAATCCTGTGTACAGTGAGTGATTCTTGGTAGTCCCAGTTCTCTGGATGCTCGTCGGACTGATTTTCTGTGACTTTGTTGAAATAATTCACGCATTCGTTCAAGGTCTGCTGCACTTGTGCTTGAGCGAAAACTACCTTTCTGTTTCTGACAACATCCATTCTCCTTAAACCTTTTGTACCACTCTCTGATACAAGTCCACGATGGCCGATTCCTTCCATACCTAGTACGGCAATTACGCTGAACTTGCATGTTGGATCTCGTCTCGATTAACCATTTAACGCGTTGAGCTTTCTCCTGTGGAATAACCAAGTTCTTTTATTTTAAACCACCAGACCTGAAAATAAAGAAGAATTTACGAGTTTCCGTATCACATAAAACAAAGAGTGTCATTGTATCATTTGTGGTACTAAATCCATTAACCAAAGTTGTCTAGGTCTTTTTGGAACACCCAGTGATTACTGTTCCACCATTACAGGCTTTGCTCAATCGGTGGCTCTACCCTATTTAAGTGTTGAGGTTTTGGTGATACTGAGCTTGTATAAAGGCGTTTGTTTACATGTCGAAGGCTTTTCATGATCTCATTATTCTTGCTCTTTCTAGTTTTAGACGGAATACAAGTTTAGTCCTTACCAGATGAGTCACTCACTGCAAGTACCGAAATAGTTTCGCACTGGTCTGTTGCTAGACTGTTGTTATCTCCACAACCAAAGGTGGACGGGGGTTATTTAATCACCTCTGTTTGTTTGTTCCTGTTGTTTGCCTATCTGTGAGCAGAATATCTCAAAAGGTTATGGACAGATTCGGACAAAACCTATTCGGACAGGTTGGGTGTGTGACAAGGACAAATCGATTCAATTTTGGTGAAGAAACTGATTCGAATACGAGAATTTTTTTTGATATTCTAAGTTATTCTTCACCATTGAGAGATGGGGCCAAAAACAATATATAGCACTATTTCTCAAAAAGATATGGACTGGCTACGACAAAACTTGCTGGATGAGTTGGGTAGGTGACAGGAATAAGCCGATTACATTTTGGTTCAGGTCTGGATGCAGATCTGTCCCCTCCATATATTGTATGTGTTAGCTCTTATATGAGCTAGGGTGGTGTTGAGCTAGGTTATAGTCCCTGGTGTTGGGCTAGCGGCTAGGGTGTCAGCTTAGGATCCAAGGATCCTGGGTTCGAATCCTGGTCGATCACTGAATTAATGCCAGGGGGGTTGACTCAGCCTGTCATCCTTCCGAGGTCGGCAAATTGAGTACCAGTATACTGGTAATTCCCTGCTTGTCGTAAAAGGCGACAAACAGGGTTGGCGGCAGGAAGGGCATCCGGCCGTAAAACATTGCTTCAAAAAGGGGACCAAAAAACAACAACAACCATGGTCCCCGAAAAGGCCAACCCCCGCTTCGCGGGGAAAAAATGGCCTCGAAATGGCGGTTTAGCTCTTATATGAGCCTCGACTAAGTGTACAAAAAAAACAAGAAAAAAAGAAGAAAAAAAAACGGGTAAACCATCAAGCTGGCAGATGTATGCACTCGAAGGAGTGTCATTCTAGTTTCTGCAATGTTCATGTTGAAGATCTTGTTTGTTATTGTTCCATTTGGACTTATCCATTTCCAGAATATGTATATGTAAGAAAAAGTGAACTTTAACTTGCACTTTTGATTCTGTCGGCCTCTTTCACCAACTTGCAGATGAACTTTCAATGAGTAATTAAATAAAATATTTGTTATTCAGAAAATACAACAAACTCGCATTACGGTCGCTTTTTGCTTCGTACTAGTGGTTACTTAAAGAGCAGAATTAACGACGCAGAGCGTTGCAAAAAGTGCAATTTATCATAATCGTTTTCACGTTATTAGACATCTTCCTTATGAAAGGAA